>NC_039366.1:28417257-28425917 GCF_003573695.1 Papaver somniferum
TTTTTTTTTTTTTTTTTTTTTTTTTTTTTTTGGAACAAGGAAACACTTTTGATACATATACAAAAGGAAACAAAAATTACATGACACTTTGCAAGAGGTAGCCCTTTTTGATGCACCCAGTTAAATTCGATGGTTGTCTTTCTTAATGTAACCTCCACCTTCTATCCCAACCAACCAAAGAACAGGCTAGTCAAGTTTCGTTCAGTATTCTAAAGTGATTGGCAATCGTAACTTCCTATCAAACACCTTGAAGATCGAGGCCATACATGTATTGGTAGATCGTGCGCGTGCAAATTTCTTATCACTATGTGAATTGTGCTAGAATCAGGGTGCCTAAATATCTAGACTAAGACTCCTAATAATTACATATTTGCACATGAGTCAACATTTCAAGGTAAATGAGCTCCATTTTTTTTATGTTTTTTTCATTTTTTTTTTAATTTTTTCGATTTTTTCAAAAGAAGGAGTTCGTTTTCAATTGTAGCATATTATCATGGTATCCATTCCATACCCCCAAACCTAAACTAAACATTGTCCTCAATGTTTCAAAATATGGAAAGAATTATAAAACAATATATGAAGAGGAATATGCTGAGTAGAGTAAAAGGAGAGAGAATACCCGATTGTGCGGCGAAAGCTCCGTTATTTCAAGGCAAAAATCCATCATATTAGGAGTCACAATGGATGAGCACAAAATATACACAAAAGGAAATAAAATATTCGACTAACATATTATCTACAAGAAAATTTGGTGTTTAATGGGATTGGACTTTTTGGGAAAAATTTGGTTTTGTCGGGAGACATTTGGTTTTGATGGGAAAACGAAAATTTTTGGTTTTTAGGGAAAGATTTGGAAAACTTTTTGGTTATTTAGGGAAAGAGTGGACCAGTTTAGTCCACATAGACTGGGTCCTCCAGGTTGGTTGTTTCAATGTCGGGTGGAAATGGCTCAAGGAATGGCTTTAATCTCTGCCCGTTGACTTTGAAAATGTTCTTGTTGGAGACATCCTCCAGCTCTACAGCTCCATGAGGAAAAACTGTGCGTACTAGGTACGGACCCTTCCATCTGGAACGCAGTTTTCCTGGAAAAAGATGTAATCGGGAGTCATACAGCAAGACTTTATGACCAGGAGTGAAGGATTTGCGTAGAATACGCTTGTCATGAAACATCTTCATCTTCTGCTTATATAACTTGGCACTATCATAAGCCTCATTTCTCAATTCTTCCAACTCGTTGAGTTGAAGTTTCCTTTGAATTCCAGCTTCGTCCAGAGAAAAGTTCAGCTCTTTGATTGCCCAGTAGGCACGATGTTCTAATTCCACAGGAAGATGGCACGGCTTTCCATACACTAAACGATAAGGGGACATGCCAATTGGTGTCTTATAAGCTGTTCTATAGGCCCACAAAGCATCATTCAATCTCAATGACCAATCTTTCCTAGACGGTTTGACCGTCTTCTCCAGAATGTGCTTGATTTCCCTATTAGACACTTCCACTTGTCCACTGGTCTGAGGGTGGTACGGAGTAGCAACCTTGTGAGTTATTCCATACTTGCGTACTAAAGACTCGAAGTGCCTATTGCAGAAATGTGAGCCACCGTCACTGATGATAGCTCTAGGGGTACCAAAACGTGAAAATATGTTCTCCTTTAGAAATGAAAGTACCACCTTGTGGTCATTTGTTCTGCTTGCTATGGCTTCTACCCACTTAGACACGTAGTCAACGGCGACTAAGATGTACAACTTGCTGTCAGACATGGGAAATGGACCCATGAAGTCTATCCCCCAAACATCAAAAATCTCCACAATCAAAATGGGGTTCAATGGCATCATGTTTCTCCTCGAAATGCTTCCTAGCTTTTGACAGCGTTCACAAGCAACACAATAATCATGGCAATCCTTGAACAATGATGGCCAATAGAATCCACACTGCAAGATCTTTGCAGCGGTTTTCTTGGCACTGAAATGGCCTCCACATGCTTGGTCATGACAGAAAGATATCACATCTTTCTGTTCAGTATTGGGGACACATCTCCTAATGATTTGGTCCGGGCAGTACTTAAACAAATATGGGTCATCCCAAAGGAAATGTTTGACTTCAGCCAGGAATTTAGAGCGGTCTTGTCTCGACCAACGTGAGGGCATCCTACCTGTAGCGAGGTAGTTAACAATATCAGCAAACCAAGGAAGGTCTGAGATAGACATCAGCTGTTCATCTGGGAATGATTCTCTAATCAGCTCACATTTATCAATAGACTCTAAAGTTAATCTAGACAAATGATCAGCAACCACATTCTCACAACCTTTCTTATCACGGATTTCGAGATCGAATTCCTGTAATAAGAGTATCAATCGAATAAGGCGAGCTTTAGCATCCTTCTTGGAAAGAAGATACTTCAAAGCCGCATGGTCTGTGTATATGATGATCTTAGACCCTATCAGATAAGATCTAAACTTGTCTAATGCGAAAACGACGGCAAGCAATTCCTTCTCGGTAGTTGAATAATTGAGTTGGGCATCATTAAGGGTTTTGCTAGCATAGTATATCACATATGGTAGTCTATCAACTCGCTGTCCTAAAACAGCACCAACAGCATAATCAGAGGCATCACACATGAGTTCAAACGGTAGTTCCCAATCGGGTGGTCGGACTATAGGAGCGGTGGTGAGAAGGGTTTTTAATTCCTCCCATGCCTTCACACAAGCAGCATCGAAATTGAAGGCAACATCTTTTGAGAGAAGACTGCACAGAGGTCTGGAGATTTTGCTGAAATCTTTGATGAATCGCCGGTAAAAACCAGCATGACCTAGAAATGATCTGATCTCCTTCACAGAGCAAGGTTGTGGTAGATGTTGAATGAGGTCAACTTTAGCTTTATCCACTTCAATTCCTTTTTCTGAGATGATGTGTCCTAGAACTATTCCTGAATTCACCATAAAATGGCATTTTTCCCAATTTAGAACAAGGTTCTTTTCTTTACATCTGGATATCACGAGGGCAAGATGCTTCAAACATTCGTCAAATGAGGAACCAAAAACAGAGAAATCATCCATAAAGATCTCGAGAAAACTATCTATCATGTCAGGAAAAATGCTCATCATGCAACGCTGAAAAGTAGCAGGTGCATTACACAACCCGAAGGGCATACGTCTATAAGCAAACGTCCCAAATGGACACGTGAATGTAGTTTTTTCCTGATCTTCTGGGGCAATGTGAATTTGGTTATAACCGGAAAAGCCATCTAGAAAACAGTAGTGACTGTGTCCAGACACACGTTCTAGCATTTGGTCAATGAAAGGGAGCGGGAAGTGATCCTTCCTTGTTACTGTGTTCAACTTCCTGTAATCGATGCATACTCGCCATCCTGTGGTTGTACGAGTAGGGACTAATTCATTCTTGTCGTTCTGAACTACAGTAATGCCTGACTTCTTAGGCACAACTTGAATGGGACTAACCCATTTGCTATCGGGAATTGGGTATATGATACCCGCATCAAGTAGTTTCAGGATCTCTCCTTTGACTACATCTCTCATGTTAGGATTAAGTCTCCTTTGCATTTCCCTAGATGGTTTGGCATTCTCTTCAAGGTTAATGTGGTGCATGCAAATGGTGGGACTAATTCCTTTGAGATCTGAGATGGTCCATCCTAAGGCCTCTTTGTGTTCCTTAAGTACTTCTAAAAGCTTACTTTCCTGTTCCGTGTCTAAACATGATGAAATAATGACGGGTAAAGTATCAGAAGAACCTAGGAATGCGTACTTCAACGTACTAGGCAATGTTTTCAATTCAAGCTTGGGTGGCTCAACAATGGTTGGAATGAGCTTGGAATCAGAGAGTAAGGGTGGTTCCACTTCATATTTCCTTTCAGTGACGTCCATTTGAGGTACAGATTCGAGCAGAGATAGGACGTCACTACAGTATGCATCATCATAGGAATCTGGGTTAAAGTTCTCCATACATGCTTGAAAGGGGTCGACGGATAGAATGTTAGTCAACGAATCTTGCATTAATCCTTCAATCATATTAACTTCATGCACATCATCATCATCAAGATTCACAGGTTGTTGACTAATATCGAACACATTCAATTCTACCGTCATGTTGCCAAAAGACAGTTTCAACACTCCATTACGACAATTAATGATCGCGTTGGACGTAGCCAAGAAAGGACGTCCTAAGATGACAGGAATGTGACAGTCTGGGTTTTGTACAGGTTGAGTGTCTAAGACAATGAAGTCTACGGGAAAATAGAATTTGTCAACCTTGATCAAAACGTCTTCGACCACTCCACGAGGAATCTTGACAGATTGGTCTGCCAGTTGTAGAGTGATAGATGTTGGTTTCAACTCCCCAAGACATAACTGCTCATAAACAGAATATGGCAGTAGGTTAACACTTGCACCTAGGTCTAATAACGCTTTATTGACCGTGTGTTCTCCTATAGTGCAAGAAATTGTTGGACATCCTGGATCCCTAAACTTGGGTGAAGTTTTGTTCAGAATGATGGAACTCACCTGTTCAGCTAAGAAAGCATGTTTTTGCACATTGAGCTTGCGCTTTTGAGTACACAAGTCTTTGAGGAATTTGGCGTAAGCAGGGATTTGCTTGATTGCTTCAAGAAAAGGAATGTTGATGTTGACTCTCTTGAACAGATCTAACATCTCATTGTAATGGGTACTTTTCTGTTGATAGATCAATCTTTGAGGAAATGGGGCAACAGGAGAATGAGTTGGCAAAGGGACATTCACAGCAGTAGAATTGTCAGATTTTCCAACTTGCTCAGGTTCTTTGGTTTTCTGGGGTTGTGGAGACAGCGTGGAATTTGTATCATATTCATTAGGTTCGCCCACGTTGTTCTCGATGACTTTACCACTTCGGAGGGTGGTAATGGCATGGATTTGATCGGGTGAGGTTTCAGTGCAGGATGTTGTGCCTGTTTGAAATATCCTCTTTGGATTTTGTTGGGGTTGGCTCGGAAGTTTACCCTTTTCTCTCTCACACATTTGATCCATCTTTTGATCTAGATTTTTCTGACTTTGCATCAAACTCTGGAACATTTCCTCTAGGGTGGATAATCTCTTGTCGGTATTGTGTTGAGGATATGATTGTTGTTGAGAGTTTGATTGTTGTTGAGGGTTTGATTGTTGGTGAGGGTTTCTCGGGTGTTGATAACCTTGATTGTTCTGATATCCCTGATTGTTTTGATAGCTCTGATTGGGTTGAGGTGGTCCTCCCTGAGTGGGTCCTTTGGACCATGAAAAGTTAGGGTGGTTTCTCCATCCTGGATTGTAGGTCTGTGAATAGGGGTTATGTTCTTGTTTTTGAAACATGGCATGTGCCTGTTCAAGCCTAGATTCCTGGACTGCAAGCAAATCGGGACAATTTTGGAATTGATGGTTGGGGTCGTTACAAGCGGCACAAACAGACGAAGCGACATGTTCTCGGAGAGTAGTGGTGGAAGGTTTTGAATGTTTATGTAGTTCTAACTCTTCTAATCTCCTAACTATTGATGCCATGTTTGCTCTTCCCTCGAAATCCGCTTCAATCCTAAAAGCCTTTGCTTCGGATGTAGTCTTTCTGGTTTCACGGATGGATTCCCACTGTTGCGTCTTTTCAGCTACTTCAATCAAGAAGTCCCAAGACGCGTCAGCAGTTTTATCTACGAATAGACCATTACACATCGACTCAACCGTTGTTCGGGTGGACACATCTAGACCTTCATACAAAATTTGCACAAGTCTCCATTTTTCAAAACCATGATGGGGACATTGGAGCAATAATTCATTGAATCTCTCCAAGTATCTAGCTAAGGTTTCACCCTCTAATTGCACAAAGCTATTCAGACTTTGACGAATCGTCGCAGTCTTGTGGTTCGGGAAAAACTTTTTGAAAAACTCCTTTATGAGGTCATCCCATGTCATGATGATTGAGGCTGTAAAGCATAGAGCCAGGCCTTTGCCTTATCTTTCAGGGAGAAAGGAAAAAGCCTTAACTTTAGGGTTTCGTCGGACATTTGAGTGAAACGCAGAGTTCCACAAATTTCCTCGAATTCTCTCACGTGGTGGTACGGGTTTTCATTCTCAACACCTCTAAAAATAGGAAGCATCTGTATTGTGCTTGATTTCAGCTCATAATGGCCATTAGCCTCGGGTATCACAATACAAGAAGGTTGACTGGCTCTAGTTGGGTACATATAATCCTTGAGGGTACGGGGTTCTCCCATTGTTTCTGGTTGATCTGGACTGTCTCCCTCAGAACTTAGAATTTCGATAGGTTCGTCTGGGTTAATTCTAACAAGTCTGTTTGTTTGGTCTCTGTAGGTCACAATCATGTCCTAGTAGGTACCTTAACTAACATTTTAGTCAGAGCAATCGGAAACAGTTTTGGCCCACAAGGGTTATGAAGATTTGGTTTTGAATGGGTGTTGGACTAACAAGGGATTTTGGTTTTTGGTTTAAAATTGGGCTTTGGAAAATTTTTTGAACTAAACCTAGCATAAATTAGCACAACTCATAAAAGAAAATAAAAACAATAATAATAATTAAGACAAGCCCATAAAAGAAAAAGAAAAAGAAAAATAAAAGAAAAATAAAAAAAAACAAAAAAATAATTACAGTCCCAAATATAAAAAAAAAAAGAAAAAGAAAATAAATAAAAATTATTACAATCCCAAATAAATAATTAAATTAATTATTACAAGCCCGAATTTGAATTTAAATGAGGCCCAAGTGGGTTAACTCATGGGTTAGGCTTACTTGGTTTTTGGAGGGAAGCCCAAAAATAGGCTTTTAGTCCCCTTTTAGTTGCACAGCCCAGTTGGGCTTTAGGATCGTCCTAAGCAGCTCACGCTCAAGCCCAGCAACAGTTGAAGTGACTCAGCAACACAGGCCCAGCAGAATCTGCAGCGAAGCCCAGCAGAAAAGGCAAGCCCAGGAGCAGAAGTTGCAAGCCCAGTGAAATTGAGATTACTAAGCCCAGCTCAGTTGGTTCAAGCCCAGCAACAAAGGTTGGAACAGAGCCCAGCAGCAAAGGTTGCACAAGCCCGGCAGCAAAGAAATAGGCGAGCCCAGTTGACAGCTTCAGTTGGCAGCCCAGTTGGCAGCAGCAGGCTTTGGCAGCAGCAGGCTTTGGCTTGGCAGCAGCAACAGCACAGCACAGCTTGGCAGAGAAGGCACCAGCAGCAGCAGCACAGCCAAGGTGGTACCTGCAATGATCACAGAGTGCAAAGATAGTCAGCCAAGATAGTCAGGCCAACCCTGCAAAGATAGTCAGGCAAGTGTGCAATGATCTGCTGCAATGATTGCAAGCAGAGGGTTGCAATGATAGTGAAGCAGGCCTGCAATGATTGCAAGGCAGAGATGCTAATGGAACTCAGCAGTGGCAACACCACTCCCCGGCAGCGGCGCCAAAAACTTGGTGTGACAGTCAAAGACACACAGAAGCTTGCAAGTATACAAGGTCAAGTTTATAGAATAGAAGGAAAGAAGGGGAAAGTCCACAGGGAGTGGGAGCATACAAGAAGTTTTCCTAAGCTAGCAAATGATGTAGAACAAGATACAATTTCACAATGTTATAGTGGCAGTGAAACAAAGAAGGCAGATGGCATGAACCAAGGATGCAAGGTAAAGCAAAGAAAACAACTAAGAAAATAGCAAGGTAAAGCAGCTAAGAACCAAGGATTGGAAGCCAAGGGCAGAGGTGAGTTTGTGCACTGACTTCAGTGCACAAAAGGCTTCAAAATGCAAGAAAAAAAAGGCAAGAAAATAAACTGAACTGAAAGCACACAGAACTGAACTTGAGTGACTGAAAAAAGAAAAGGAATTGTGGCTAAGCTAAGGCTTAGATTCCACCTGGTGTCCTAATCAGATAGCATATTCCTAGGTTGAGTTGAGTCCAATGCATACAATAGAAAGGAAAGAAAAACAGCTTGCTAACAGAAATACCCCTAGTATTGACTGTCTTTTGACAGCACAATCAATCACAAGCAATCATAGCACTGCTTTCTTCCCAATGCACAAGATAAACAAGCATATGGCATCCTATCCTAGCAATTTACCACTTGACAGTGCACCAAGGCTTCATCACAGCCTTAGCTTGTTGCTAATTAGCTCATACTCAACATGTTACAAACACAAGCATTCATCATGCAAAATAATTCAAACATAACATACACACAACAATCAACTGTAACTGCATAAGAAGACTGAAATTTTGAATTGCATAAATTTTGTTTCAAGTTTCTACTGGCTAGTCCCGAGAGCATCCCCCCCTCACACAAAACATTCCAAATTTATACTCCCCCTATCATAATTAGGGTTCCAACCCCTTTTCCCCAAAAAACAGAAAATTAGGTAAAATTGATTTACCTAATGTGTTGAGATACTCACTCCATCTCGTCGACCCACTCTCCAATTACTTCTCCTCGTTCATCTCATGCTCCAATTGTTGCTTTAACATCACTTATATCCCCAATTTCTCACCTAGGGTTTCAGTGAGAAGAAAGATGAGAAATTGGAGAAATCAGTGGTTGATAAAGAGATAGGACGTGATGGTAATGATGGGTTTAGGTGTGGTGGTGGTAGAGTGATTTGGGGAGAAGATGGTGGAGTGATCTGGGGAGAAGATGGTGGTACTGTTGCAGAGAGGGGGGGGGGGGGGG
>NC_039366.1:28425927-28573116 GCF_003573695.1 Papaver somniferum
TGGTGTCGATGGGGTTTGAGGAAGGGTGTGTTTGGCGATGGGTATAGGTATTAGGTACTAGGGTGTTGAGCAGGTGTAGAGGATTTTGATGTTTCGCGAAGCTGGACCGATGGATGGGAAGATGGTAGGTGGATCCAATGGCGATACGGAGGTAAGCGAGGAGCGACCGTCGGATGAAGTGATACAACAAAACTAACGGCACTTGATGGAGTTAGGAACTGTAGTGAAAAGCGGATGTATCAAACTTTGATGCACAACAAGGGGGCGACCGTAGGATGACTCTGAGATCAATCTGACGGCTGAAGACGCAAGCGGGTATGGATTTGGGTAAGGGTTTTGGGCCTTGGGTATGCCAAGCCCATATCTTCTTTAAGAACAATTCTTCCTCTTCAAGCCCACTTCTAGCCTTTTGGTCTTGTGCACGACATTCTTTGCGGCTTCCTTGCGTAATTTCTTCCGGCTTTTCACCACTCTTCAGCTCTTTTCCGCTCCGCAATTCATCCAGACTTTATTTATTACCTAAAAATGCAAAATTAAGTAAGAAAAATATTTATTCTTGAAAACAATGAAAATACAGAATATGGGATAAAATGTAGAATTAATGCACAAAAGATGAGTTAAATGCCAACAAAAAGGGATAAATATATACATTATTTGGCACTCATCACATAGCATCTCTATCTTGATCAAATAACCATTGATCATGTGTAAGAAACCTTGCCTTTAACTCACCAAAAGAATAAGGAATATCTCTATTCTGAACTGAGACAACAAAATTGTCATACTCTCTTCCCAAACCATTCAACACATGCATTATCAAGTCACTTTCATTAACTCTTTCACCAATAGCAGCTAGTGAATCAGCAATTGTCTTAATTTTCTGTAAGTACACCAAGATGTGTAAATTTCCTTTCTTAATTCCAAACAATTGTGCTCTCAACATATTCTTTCTTGCCTTATACTGAGTTTTAAAGCATGATTCAAGGTATTCCCATATTTCTCTTGCAGTTGTGAGACCAAGAACATCCCCAGAAATAGCAGGAGTAAGAGTAGCTTTTAAACAACTAATAACAAACCTATCCATCTTTCTCCAATGAACCCACCTAGGATTTAAACTAAGAACTCCATTAATCATTACTCTTTCCTCTAGTGCTTGAATTTCACCATTAACATGACCATAAAGATCAGTTGTGATTAAAATAGACTCAAATTGGTCACGCCATAGAATAAAATTTGTATTATCTAATTTCATAGAAACGAAATTTGAGATATTGGTGAAAGGAAGAGTAAAGTTTGTTGAATTACCATCTAAGGGTTGTGCAGCGGAAGCCATTGTTGTAGTAGATATCTCAAGATCTGGATTCAATCGATTGCTTCTTCGAACCATAAACTTGAACTCCGAAGTATGATAACACCAGAATCAAGTCAAAGACAATCTTGATTGAAAAATTATGTAATAAAAGTTGTTTCTGATGTGATTAATAATTGGATCTAAAGAAATTAGATCGAACAAATCAGTTGTTCAAAATTTATTTGAAAAGATATTAAGCTGTTGAGGATGATTGTTGTGCGTGAAAAATTTCTAGAAGATGGTTTAGAATCGAAACCTAACTGATACCATGAGAGAAATCAGATGAATATGATATTAAGATCAAGAACTCAGAATGTGTATTGAAGAATTGTTAAAAACATTACAAAGAGGAGTGATGTCTCAGACAACTTTAATACCCAATTATTACAAGACTCAATGGACCAAAGACTGTAAAGCAAGCTTGACTAGTTAGTCAAGTCAAACTGACTTGACCTGAGACTTGACTTGACTCAATATATATCTTAACAGTTATAAAAGTGATCACCACTCGTATTGATATATTCAAGCAGGTGGAAATTTCAGGGCCGCGTCCATTATTTGATCTAACAAATTCTTAGCGGTTCTTTTTTGTCTTACCATCTATTGGTTTAAAGTATTTCATGGGAGTGGCTTTAACTTTGTGTATTCTAATCGAATGCATGCACGTACTAACGTTTGTCATGGAGCATATTGGATTAGACCAGCAACTCTTAGCATTATAACATTATTTGATGGGACCTGTAGTGCAGTGGTAAAGTTACGGAACGATGATATCAGTGGCCTGAGTTCGAAATTCAAAACTCGCCAGCACCAAGTTCTCTACCGATAAAAAAAACATTATTTAATGGATTGCACCAAGAGATCAAGGTTTTGAAACAACCTGAATCCATTACTTTTCCGACTGCATCACGAGGTCAAGGTTTTAAAGCAACTGCTGTAAATCCATGTTACACTAGTTTTACTTTTAGGCCTTTATAGTACACTCATATATAGGCCTTTTTACATTTGTTGTAGGACGAAACTAAATAAGAAAAAGAATCAAATGCTAAAGAGAATTAGCAGGATTCTGTCTTTGAATCTTGTCTATAGACACCTTCTTCCCATGAGCTAGCTTATTAAGAGTCCATTGACCATTGTCCCCTTAAGGTGAGGAATTATGAATATCTTTTCATGCTTGCTTTTCCTTTTGTGACCTTTCTTTTTGGATTCTTCTGTCAAAATATATTCCAAAAATACGCTGTTTATTAATCAATCAAAAAAACCATCCCTGAATGCTCTTATTGGTCAATAACATTTGACTAACCACCATCTAATCATCTCCAACATCTCTAATCCATCCAAAATTAGTGTCCTTTCGAGCTTTAAAAAAATGTATTAGTTGCAAGTCTGTCTTGTTTATGTCGGAATAAGCTTAAACTAATCCAGAATCTCTTTCCTTAAAAACCAAATCAAAATTTGAAAAAATTGGCTTATTCTGGCCATTTTCTTAATATTATCGGCAGAAAAACGCCAAAATATCCCGCTCTTTTTAATACTTAGACTATTATTAATATTCTTTTCTTTCTTTGTTTACTGTCCTTGAAGTTACAGGGAGAGAGAAAGAGTGAGAAAGAACCTGGGGAACTCAAACATAAACACAGAGTTAATTGCGGAAGAAAAAGGAAAAAAGGAAAAAAAAAATCTCTCATTCCTCCCCTTTGTAGCCACTAACTCCAACTCATTTTAGGGTTCAAGAAACTAATGATTCAGACAAAACAAAATCATTAGCTTGATGTTCTTGTTCGATAATAACAACAAATTCTAAGTAAGTTCGTGGTTTTTAACGTTTCTTTGTTCATTTTAATGGTGTGTTTTTGAGGGAATTCGTGGTCTCGAATGAGAATGTTTTGAGTGATTTTTGAAGGTTTTACTTTTCAGTTCTTGAATGAAGTGAGTGATTGTTCAAGTTTGATCACAGTTTCTGTTTCTTTCTTTCATTCTTTCTTGTTGTTTGTTTGGTTGTGGAGAATGTTGTTTAAGAATTTGTTCTTTGATTAGAGTATCAGATCGATGAAATTAAGCTTGTTGTTGTGAATGATCATGATAGATTTGATGATTTGAAGACACGGATCTTCGCTATGTACTGTGTTACTATGAATGAATGCTTGTATTTTTTCTTAGTTTTTGCTGGATTAAGAAAAAACCCTTTTTCTTAATTAGAAAGAAATTAGGTGAAATGAGAAAAGGGGATAGTTGGGTAGTTAAAGAATAGAAAGCTGAGGAGGGTTTGCTGTTTTGTTTTTTTTGTGTGTGTGGTTTGCAATTATGAAGATCTAGTTGTATGTGTATGTCTCATTGGAAGCACTTTTGGAGTAACAAAAGTGTGAAAAGGAGAAACAAATAAGGATTTTATTCTTTGTATGCTTTTCGAGGTTATCAGATGGATTATAATCATCATTTTTGATTTGTTTATGTTTGCTTATTTTGTTAATTACTCAGTTTGGTGGTAGTGGTGGTAGTTAGAGTGAGTTTCTTTGAAGGAATGTTTGTGTTTTGAGATTTGTATTTGTGAGCTGTGTGTGAATGATTTGCTTTTTTCATCCCCTTTTTATTTCTTCATAATCATGTCATTAATACTCCTCTCTCAAATTTGTTGTTGTAGGTCTTGTGGGTCAGGAGATTTCTGAGGGAAGATTGAATTTTATTTTTCTTCTTTCATTCTCTCACACACTTCTTGCCAAGGGAAGTGAAATATGCAGACAACAAAAGCAAGGTGTGATTGTTTTCATATGTTTCTTGATTGTTTTTCTTCCTGTTTGATAGTTTCTTCTTTTTGTATGTTTGCTTGGTGTTGGATTTGAGAGTTGTTTGTTTCTGTTGTTTTACTTTATCTAGTATCATCAATAGGTTCCTTATTTTATAATATCTTTCACATCTTGCAGGATGTTTTTGTTTCCTTTCCCATGCTTCTTATTCTTGGTTTTAAGAATTTGTGACGAGACTTGTTCCTTTGTGGAAATAGAATTTGTGACGAGACTTGTTCCTTTGTGGTAATTTGTATTATGTGTGTATGTAATGAATTCAAAGAGTTTCTTGCTAATAGCTTAACATTAGTATCTAGTGAAAATTTCCTATATCTAATTAGCTTTTAATCTCAATAGCAATTTGTCCTTCTTGGCATGTAAAAAGTCGAGAGGTTCTGGGATGTATGTTTCTTCGGTTGCACCTTAAGGGACCTTGTAAGTTGAGATGTGTGGGTCATAGTACATTTGAGTTATTCTCAAATGTTCCTCTATATCTAGTGTTGCGTTTTAGCGTACTATTTTTAGAGTTAGTTTAATTCTATATTAATGCGAGGGTTGATACAAATGTCAGCCTCCATATTGCCAGAAATTTGTTTTGAAGTTCCATGTTCCATGATACCCGGCTGCTTGCTATTGCCTTGGATTTAACATCATGTCTGATCTTGTTTTTTTTTTGTACTTCCTGGCAGAACTGGGTCTCTTGAGGTGCCTCAAAGGACATCTCCCACCACAACTCGTACTGCTCGCCAACTTAAGATGCCAGGTGCCGAGGGTGACTCACCTTCTCCAACTTCTGTAAGTAGGACGCCGAAAGAAAGAAATCTTAAAGTCGCTGAGCGAAGGTCACCCAGAAGCCCGGCAACTGAGGTACTAATGTCACTGCAACCTTATCATCTTTTGGTGAAATTCATGTCCCCAAATTTCTGTATCTCACAATTTATGTCGCCACTCTAGATCTGGAATTGAACACATAACCAAAATCTGTTTAGGAAAGAATGCTGCACTTTCATAAGCAGCATTCAAATTTCCCATTGGCCAATTCTGAAAATCTTGCAAGTTATGTACCTGCTATTATCTAGTTTAAGCCCTTCACAAAGAAATCAGAGTATGCGCCATTTGATATGCTAAACCAGTGGATTTACTTCCACAATTTTTTTTTATTGTTTATTCATTTTTTGTGGTGAGAATTGAGATTAATAGATAGGTGGTCGTTAATGCAGTTTCTTTTCTCAATCCTTGTTATTCTCCGAAGTTTGAATCGTCCAAGCAATCAAACTTTGTTCAAATAGTGGCCATCCTTCGAGATGACATACCCATTGCCTGCTACCCTCTCAATACCACGTAGATAGGTTTTTTTAACACACTCAGTTGAGTAATTCATCTAGATAGTCAGTATTGGAAAATGTGTATGTTTCCCCCCTTTTTTTGGTGTTTGTTTATATATATATTTTGTATTAAGGCTTACTAAATTCTCTGCTTACCATTTTCTTATGAACTCCAGAAGAAACGCCCAAGCAAAGTGACTGATATGGAACCTCAGTTGGCCCAACTCCAAGATGATTTAAAGAAAGCGAAGGATCAATTGGGTATGTGCGAGTTACAAAGAAAATATGCACAGCAAGAGGCTGAGGAAGCACATAAGCGACTCAAATCTTTGACTTCAAAGCTTGATGAATCCCAACGTCAACTTCTTGAGCTAACTAATACAGAGGATGACCGGCTACAAGAGCTCCGTCAGTTATCTCAAGAGCGAGATCGAGCTTGGCAGTCTGAGCTAGATGCTCTGCTGAAGCAGCATTCACTTGATTCAGCTGCTTTGGCCTCTGCTATGCATGAGGTCCACAGGCTCAAGATGCAACAGGGATCGGTTGTTGAATCTGAGGCTCCACAGAATGTTGAGTTTGAGAACTTGAAACTAGATCTAGCTGACAGTCGTTCTGCTGTGGAGAATCTGAAAGAAGAGCTCCAACGCTGCAAAGAATCTGAAGCTCAAGCAAAAATGCTGGTTGGTGAGACCCTAATGCAGTTGGAAACAGCAAAGACAACCATGGAGACACTTAGATCTGACAACCTCAGAGCAAAGGAAGCATATGATTCCCTGGCTTCAGAGTTGGAGCAGTCCAGATTTCAAGTAAATGCACTTGAAACACTTTGCAAACACCAGGGAGATCCTTCCAGTGATGCATTGGTTTCACAGAGAAATAGAGATAACAGTGAGGTTTTGGAATCTAATCAGCTTAAAGTGGAGCTTAATTTCATGAGGTTGGAGGTGGAGCAGTTGAGAAACGCACTAGACGCTGCTAAAGTTAAGTACGAAGAAGAAGCCATTCAGAAATCTATGCAGCTTCAAAGTGCCCACAAACTCTTGGAACAAACACAGTCTGAGTATTTTCTCAGGGAATCTGAATTGGAAGCGGCACTTAAACAAACTAAAGCAGATATGGAAGACTTGAAGTTAAACCTTGTGGACAAAGAGTCTGAATTGCAGACTGCTAAAGATAAGTATGAAGAAGAAGCGGTTCAGAAATCTATGCAGCTTCAAAGTGCCCACAAACTTGTGGAACAAAGGGAATCTGAGTATTTCCTTAGGGAATCTGAATTGGAGTCGGCACTTGAACAAACCAAAGCAGATATCAAAGACTTGAAGTCAAACCTTGTGGACAAAGAGTCTAAACTGCAGAGCATTTCAGATTTGAAGCTAGAGCATGAGCAGACCAACCAGAGAGAATCTGAACTTGATATTGAAATGAAAAAATTGAAGGCAGAGATTGCAGATTTGAGAGCAAACATGATGGACAAAGAGACCGAATTGCAGAATCTGGTAGAGGAGAATGAGACTCTTAAATCTGAAATTGAGAAACAAGGTAAAGAGATTGGTGAGCTGGGCTACTTAAAAGATGAGGTGGATAAGAGTGGGAAAAGAGCACTATGGGTTACTGAACAACTTGAAGCTGCTCAGACAGCAAGCTCAGAAATGGAGGTAGAACTAAGAAGGCTAAAAGTTCAGGCAGACCAGTGGAGGAAAGCAGCCGAAGCAGCAACAGCTGTTCTTTCAACTGAAAGTAATGGAAAGTTCGATTTTAACTACCACTCTGTATCGGGGACACTATGTTCTCCATATTCAGACGAAATGGACGATGAATCCCCTAAGAAGTCAAACATGCTCAAGAAGATTGGAGTATTGTGGAAGAAACAGAAGTAGTGGCTCATAAACATTACATGAATGATTTCTCTTGTTTTCCTTTTGAATCTCTCCTGTTTCCCTTATTTTCAGTCGGGCTATCACTTTTCGTGGTTTTTCCTAGGCTAGTGGTACACATCTATTGTATAGATATAATCTCAGAGAACTCTTATATCTCTATGTAATCCTTTATATTTCTTTTGGGTTCGCCCATTCTATCCGTGGACGGGGTTTGGCAAAAATTCCATTCTTCTCTCTTCGAAATTTACACATTACTGAACTGTAATTTACACAACTGAGCTTTTGGTAAAAAAATCCCCAATCCTTTGAAAAGCTGTTTGGTTCCCAACTGAGCTTCCGTGGTTTTTCCTAGGCTAGTGGTACACGATATAGGTTTTAAACAGTTTTATTATGGTAGATTCAACGATAAGTATGAAAACCTCATGAAAGTTGCAGATATAGAGACATAACTCATACCTTCGATTCCCATCTTTATCCATCGTCTTCGTCTACTTCTTACCGAATTGGTGGCTCGTGTGATGGTCTGATTTGTATCGCATTATACGTTCTTATTAGTGATTGCAAACCTTACGTATATCGCTTGTATATTTGTAATCCCATGACTAGAGAGTGTTTGGTACTTCCTCACTTGGATGATAATGCACCATATGGAGATAATCATTTTGGGTTCGGCTATATTCCTTCCACGAACCAGTATGTTATGACCCAACACCAAAACACAATGATATCAGATCAAAAAGCTAGAAACTTGGAAGATTAGCCCCTCTGCGATGGAGTTTAAGAGAAAAGATAGAAGAAAACTGTTCTTGTATTGATTGATAACGAAACTAATAATTGGCCAGGCTATTTATAGCTTCACAGCCGTACACAAGAAGTAAAGAACATGAGTTTTAATAACTCTTAAACACCTAATAAAAGAAATAAACAAACTAATTATAGTAGTCCTAAACATGAAAACTGTATGGAGTTGGTATCACAACATCCTATGCCCCTGGAAAACTGACTTGTCCTCAAGTCTTGAAAGTTGAAATCTTGCAATAATCTCGTCAGCATCCTCCCAAGTAGCTTCATCTTCAAGATGTTTTTTCCAATGTACTAGCCATTGTGTGTCAGCATTATGGCCCTTATTGTACAATCTACGCTGTAGAATAGCAGATGGCTCCTATTTGTCATAGTCAATGACATCTGGTAACACAACAACCACGTGAACATTCATTCCTAATCTTCTTTTTTAGTTGAGAAACGTGGAATACATGATGAATGCGACTTGTTGCAGGTAACTCTAACTTATAAGCCACACTTCCAATTTTCTCCAGGACTCGAAAAGGACCATAGAATCGAGGAGAAAGCTTCGAAAAGATGTGCTTGCCACAATAGTTTTCCGATATGGTTGTAGTCACAAATAAACCAAATCGTTTATCTCAAAAGACCTCTCTGTGCGATGAGAATCAACATATTTCTTCATCCGAGTTTGTGCTTCAAGCAAGTGTGATTTTAAGAGTTTAAGAGTGTGATCTCGAGCGTGAAGATTTAGATCAACATCATGTACTGGTGTAGAACCAGGTAAATATGATAAAATTGTTGGTGGTGAATGATTGTACAAAGCTTCATAAGGAGTCATTTGAATAGCAGTATGAAAGCTCGTATTATACCACCATTCAGCCCATGTCAGCCACTTAAACCAATCTTTCGGTTTCATACCAGCAAAACAACGTAAGTAACATTCTAAAGTTCTATTAGTAACTTCAGTTTGACCATCTGATTGTGGGTGACAAGATGAACTGTGGCATAATTGGTACCTTGTAAGGAGAAATAAGTTGTCCAAAAGTTACTCATAAATATCGCATCTCGATCACTGACAATACTCCTTGGCATTCCATGAAGACGCACTATTTCTCGTATAAATACTTCAGCAACTGATAAACGTGATAGAGCATCTGCAGCAACAATCTCCTTGCCTTTGAGAAAAATAATTTGATAGTCATATCCCAATAACTTTGATAGCCATTTTTGTTGTTCCATGGATGATAGTTTTTGATCCAAAAAATACTTCAAGCTCCTATGATCTGTGTATATCTTGAAGTGTCTTCCTATTAAATAAGGTCGCCATTTCTGAACAGTAGACACAATTTCCAACATTTCTTTATCATAAATCGAAAGATTTAAATTCTTACCAGAATGGTTTGCTATAATAAGAAATGGGTCTCTGAGATTGCAGTAACACAGCACCTAAACCCCCACCAGAAACATCACACTCTAAATAAAATTCTTTGATGAAATCTGGTAAGACTAATACTGGAGTGGTAGTGACAACATGTTGCAGTTGTTTGAATGACGAAGTAGCAGCATCAGTCCAAAGAAAAGCATCTTTCTTCAATAGTTGAGTTAAGGGATGACTAATGATGCCAAAGTTTTTGACAAACTTGCGATAATACCCAGCAAGACCCAAAAATGCTTGAAGTTCATTGATTGTACTAGGAGTAGGCCAAGAAAGAATACTCTTGATTTTATCATCTTCCACTGATACACCTTCAGATGAAATAACATGGCCTAAATACCCCACAGAAGGTTGAGCAAAAGTACACTTTGTTTCCTTCACAAATAACTTATGAGAACTTAAAATCTCAAAAACAGCTTTCGGATGTTCAACATGCTCAGAAATACTCTTGATAAAGATTAAAATATCATCAAAAAACACAAGCACAAACCTTCATAAATACGGCTTAAATATGTGGTTCATCAATCTTTGGAAAGTGGCTGGTGCATTTGAAAGACCAAATGGCATGACGAGAAACTCGTAATGTCCATCGTGTGTTCGGAAAGCAGTCTTGTGAATATCAGGGCCAAACAATCTGATTTGATAATAACCAGAACGTAAGTCCAACTTTGTAAATATACAAGCACCATGTAGTTCATCTAAGAGTTCTTCGACCATAGGAATTGGGAAACGATCCTTTATTGTGATCTTATTTAGTGCACGATAATCCACACACATACGCCAAGTGCCATCTTTCTTTCGAACCATCAAGATTGGAGAAGAGAAAGGGCTTGAACTCTCCCTAATAAGACCTGCTTGTTGTAACTCTGAAATTCTCTTCTCAATTTCGTTCTTCTGAAAATGTGGATAAAGGTAAGGACGAACATTGACAGGTGAAGAACCTGGTAGCAAGGGAATATGATGGTCAAGCTGTCGTGAAGGAGGCAGTAAAGTAGGTGTCTCAAAGATATCTGAATAATTAGATATTAGCTGCTTAATTTCAGGTGCCAAAACAGAAACAGTTGTAGAAGTATTTTCCTGGAATGTACTTAATTGGAACAAAATTCCATAATACTCTCTATCCAATAAACGTTGCACTGAAGAACTGTTCAACATCATTACTGTGGGAGAATCATTGCATACCAAAGTAATGGGAGAACCATTAATGCTACACTGCATAATCAAAGCTGTAAAATCCCAAGAAATTGCACCTAAAGTATGTAACCATTGAATGCCTAGCACAGCGTCACATCCACTAATTGGTAAAAGATAAAAATCAGAAGTAAATTCATAGTTCTGAAATTTAAGTGGAATATTAGAGCAAAAACCCTGAGTACTTAGATGACCACCATCACCAATTGTCACATGCAAGGCAGCATCTCCAGAAACAATTGGGTAACCACATTATTTAGCTATCCGAGGATGAATGCAATTATGAGTGGTACCTGAATCAAGAAGGACTGTTAATGTTTGACCTTTGGTGAAACCTGAGATGCGCATCGTTCTGGGAGAAGGAGAACTCATTAGTGAATGAAAAGAAAGTGTTGATGTCGGTGATTCCTCAAACTCTGGTGTTAGTTCTTTGACAATGTCATCATCTGTCTGCTCAACAAAAGAATCATCTGTATCTGGAGATCCTTCCAAAAGTAGCAATCGTGGTTTCAAACACATATGTCCAGGAGTGAATAATTTATCATAATTGAAACACTCGCCTCTTTCTCGTTTTTCTTTTTGTTCTTCCCATGTAAGTCTCTTAGCTCCAGGTGGTAAATTTGGTTTTCTTACTTGAATAGCGAAAGCAGGTGTTGGAGTCCGTAACTGGGGAGGACGATAAGGCTTTGGGGTTGAATTGTTGGCTAGAAAAGCGTCTTCTTGATTTATTGCTTTTGTGAAAGCCGCAGTCAATGTCTGAGGTTCAAATAACTTAACCATGGAACCAATATCCGGTTTAAGAGAATGAATAAAACAATTGATCAAGTGATCCTCAGGTAAATCTGTGACGAAATTCAACAACCTTTCGAAATCAGGTATGTGCTCACGGACAGTACCTTTTTTCTTAATTGTGCTGATTGCCATGCGAGAATCTACAAATTTTGTAGAAGAAAACCGAGCACGAACAAGTGAACAAAACTCCAACCAAGTAGTAACAGTAACTGTGGTTCGTTTCCAACGATACCAAGCATTGGCATCACCCTTAAGATGTGCAGCAGCAATGGTTAGCTTCAAATTGTCAGCAACTGTATGTAGGCTGAAATATTGATTTACACTAAAAATCCAACTATCTGGATCATCTCCATCAAAGGTTGGAAATTTAAGACCGATAGAGCTAGCCCTAATATTAGTTTCATTACCACCAGGAGGAGGAGGTGGTGGTGGTGGAGGAGCAACACCATTAGTACGATGACCTTGTGGAGGATAAACTTTCCTAAACACTGCACGTAAAGTGGTTCCCAACGTTGTAGCCAAAGATCTAGATAAGACTGTCGTCAGATCTGCGGTAAGAGTTTGAGAAAGCTCTTTGGTATGTTCAGATAAATCGAGTTTCCTAAGAGCACGATCGTCTTCACGAAGTTGTTTGTCTGCAACTTGCTTTCGTTCATGAACTTCCTCATCATGAGTATGGTTGTTGGTAATGGTAGTGACTAATGAATCAAGTTTTGTTGTAACCGCAGCAATGCTTTGTTGCAGTTGAGACAAATCTTCTCATCATGAGTTTAAGGTACCGACCCTACACTCGTCATAAGCCCATAGGTAGAACTCAACTCGAAAATCGGTTGACTGGATGAGGGAATCCATTGACTTATAAACTACCAATTAAACCCCATCTAAATTTTTTTTTGTAAAGAATTTAGGGTTTGAACAGAAACCTGCTCTGATACCAGGTGTTACGACCCAACACCAAAACACAATGATATCAGATCAAAAGGCTAGAAACTTGGAAGATTAGCCCCTCTGCGATGGAGTTTAAGAAAAAAGATAGAAGAAAACTGTTTTTGTATTGATTGATAACGAAACTAAGAATTGGTCAGGCTATTTATAGCTTCAAACCCGTGCACAAGAAGTAAAGAACATGAGTTTTAATAACTCTTAAACACCTAATAAAAGAAATAAACAAACTAATTATATTAGTCCTAAACATGAAAACTGTATGGAGTTGGTATCACAACACAACACAAGGTTATTGGATTCATGATGTAGGACATCCGTTAGATTTAGGGTTCATATTTTTAATTAGAGCCTAATTAATTTAGAGTAATATTTCTTATTTTTAGAATTACTTATTTTTAGAAGTTATTTAATTCTAGAACTTTATTTATTTTAGGGATTTCTTATTTTCCAAGTTTGAGTCTTAGAGTTATTTGAATATGAGACAAGTCCTATGTACAATACACATTATTATCAATCAAAATTGAGTTTTCTCAACTATTCTTCTACTTTTCTATTACATTTTTTTATTCACGCTTCCGTTCTGCATTAAGTGGCATCACGAACTTCGGCTTCAATCCTCTTATTCTTTTCTTCTAAATTTTCTCTATCCTTTCGTCTCCTCTACCTTACAGAGATCTCCGCATCTCTTCTTCTAAACCATTATCAACTATCCTTTTTATTTTCAATTATCAAAAAAAAATAAAATAAAAATAAAATAAAAAAGACGTATGTTTTCTGCCAAACCCTTAAGTTCCTCACCACCACCACCGTCTCTCCTTTTTATTATTCTTCTACTGTTCCGTGCTCAATTTCTTAAACCCAAGAATTAGCTAAGTCCACCAACCAATCATCATTATCACTCCGGTAGAACTTCTTTCCCACGTAGTCTATCGTTCCTCTCAATCACTAATTAATTAATTCTTTCCTCTACCTCCAGTATCACACTTTCCTGTCTCAACCTTTCTTTCTTTTCCATCTCCCTTACATACAGTAGCCCTACTGTTCTCTTATTCATTAATTAAATCCCATCCTCCAATTCTCTTTCTGTCTTCTTATTACTACCCGACCAATAGTCGTCTGTTAACCAACAGATCCTATCTAGCTCCGTTCTTTTCTTTGAATTCTTAATACTAGCTGTAAAATTTTTTCCACCGTGACAGGAAAAGAGAAAGAAAGTGGAAAAGACAATCGTGCCAGCCTTGAAAAATTAATACGCGCTATTGCAGAGTCCCAACAGAAATTTACGGATGCTCAAGTCGAGACTCAACGTCGACTTCAATTAATTACAACCAATTTGGCTGCTCTTATTCTTAATCTTGATGGTGAAAATAATAATCATCAACCAATCTGAATGGTCATAGTGTTCAACATCAAGGAGAGCAAGTTATTGATGACGAAGTTCAACAAAAACAAGTTATTCACCCCAACAGTGACGAAGAAGTTTCGCCAATATCAACATCGGAGACACCATCTTCTTGTAATTCGCCTAATGTCATTGTTCTTGAAAATCAAAGGCTATGCAAAAATGTTTTCGTTAGTCAAAAGTATTGCCATATAATTACTACTCCAAATGTTGCCAAACGTAGACATCAACTTTTGTGTTGAACAATCCATTTTATGGTGTTCTACTCTACGATCATCAACTTACTCAAAATATATTATTTGTTGGGCGGGTCGTTTACAATACTTGGTGAACTCGAAGACGACTTCTTTTCAAGATGGGAGGCCTGAGGTAGCACATGTTCTTCAGTACTTTGTTAATTCGAGACGAATTCTTTTCAAGATAGCGGGTCTGATATAGGACTTCCGTTAGATTTAGGGTTCATATTTTTATTATTATAATTAGAGCCTAATTAATTTAGAGTACTATTTCTTATTTTTAGAATTAATTATTTTTAGAAGTTAATAAAGAATCTAGAGTCTATTTCTATACGGAGTACTACTTCTACACGGAGGATGTCAGTGGTCATCAGGCTTACGTATACACCATCGGTAGTGGCAGTGGATGGCGAAACATTGGACTGATTAACAAGACGATCTACAGATCATGGAATAGCAAGAATTCATGGTGTACCGTCTTTTTGGATGGTGCTCTTATTTGGGCGGACCACTATGGAAATATTTTATCTTTCAATTTGGCTTGTGAAAAATTGCAAATGCTCCCACCAGCACCTTGTTTTGAAGAATTTCTCGATGATTGGGGTCCCGAAGAATGTTATTGTTCTTATGAGTTACGGGTCTTGGGGGACTGCTTGTGTATCGTCCTACAACACCATGATGATTTATATGACTTCTGGTTACTAAATAAGATGAAGAAGAACGAGGATGAGCTCAATACTAATTGCGACGAAAATGAACAAAGATACCAGCCGTGGAGTTGGGAGTTTACGCTTCGTTGGGAACATGGTGCCCATATCTGGGACATCGACAAACCGTTTGCATTTACTATGGATGGTGAAATTCTCTTCCACAATGAAAGCGTTTTTTATCTTCATGATCTTGATGATGAAACCCCATACTACCCTCTCGTGGATTTTGATAAGAGACATGGACCACATGGTAATTCATCGATTCAATCATATAACAAATGTCTTAAGCGTCGTTTCATTCGGGATCCAGTGCTTCATGTAAACAGTTTTGTTTCGTTGAAAGCTTTGGGAGAAAAGGATACAATAATGATGAAATCGAATGAGACACCTAAGCTACAGAGCATTGTGCCAGAGCTTAATTATAGAATAGGAGAAGAGGAGGAAAAACTCAGACAACTGAGTGGATAGATGCACGTGTCTCTATTATAATTGCTTATTTTATTTTTGGGCAGACTGCCCGGAGGGCCCGAAGGGATGGAGTTTTTTTTTTTTTTTTTTCTGAAACAAAAAAATATAAATTGTAATGCAACTTGTTAAACTGTTACTACATAACAAACATCTTTAAATAACAGGGCTCTGATTTCTATAAGAGAAGAATCAGTCCATAATATAATTATCTCATCCTTCCTAGTTTTCTTGGATATGATGTGTGCAATTTTATTTCTCTCTCTAGGAACGTAGTAACATTTCCAAGAACTAAAAACTGAAAAACAAATAACTTAATGTCTTTGATGTAGTTCAGTAATCTCCCGTCAATAGAGCTATTATCCTTATTAACTGCTTCCACTACCAGGTTTGCATCAAGCTCGAACTGCACCTTTTCCATCTTCGGCTCCTTTGCCCATTTCACTGCCTCCCACAATCCTATGCATTCAGTTTGTTCTGCATTTATGATGTCTTTCAAGTAGATGCACCTTGCTCCTTGTTGTTCACATGCATAATTACGGATGATAGTCCAATGCCCCCCGCTTTATTAAAATCCTGAAAAGAACCATCACAGTTTATAATAAAATAGTCAGAAGGGGGAAGTATTTAGTGGGTACTCTGACGATTAACACTTTGCACATTCCTAGGAATAATAGGTTTCCTTTGAGCATGTTCTTTTATCACACTCTTACATCTCTGGATAGTAGTCTCTGGGTTAAAGTTTTTATTTTGAAAAACTTTATCACATCTGGCAGTCCATATGCACCAAACAATAGTGGATCTCTTGACTACTTCTTGTATAGTAATATGTCTATTATGGAGACTGTCGAACCAGCTACATATCCAGTCTGTGAGACTTAGTTGGGAATTATCCGACCATCCAGCTACTGCAAACCAAACTAGTCCGGAAACTGCACAAGACATGAAGAAGTGCTCTACAGACTCTGTATGTTGATCACATAAAGGACATAAGTTATTGTCACCAACCACAACATAACCCAGAGCTTCCTTAGTAGGGATAAGATTAAAGACCTCTTTCCATAAGAATTGTTGAATTCTTGGTAAAGTAGGCAGCTTCCACAGTGTAGTATAAATCTTTTGAAGTCGAGGACCAACTGTCTGAGCTATATGAGCCTCTTCATACATTTTCCTATAAGAAGACTTGACTGAAAAGTTACCATTCCGTTCTAGAAGCCAGATCAGATTATCTTCACATCCTGGATGAATAGATATTTGAAGAATATGTGTAACTGTTGCTTGTTCAAATAATTCATTGAGGAGGTTAATATTCCAAGAAGAAGAATCTTACATGAACAGTTATATGTAAAGTTGTGATGAAGGAGACAACCTGACTTGAGTTTGGGAGGAGAAAGAATTTTTGGAATCCATATGCGCTTCCATATTAAGATGTTCTTGCCATTTCCAACAGTCCAACAACTAAACCTTTCCACAAAGTGAAGTTCAGAACTAATGTTGTTCCAAGACCATGTTGCATTATACTTTTTTTTTTAAATTAAAAATCTCCCTGTCCGCAAAATATTTGGCTTGTAAAGACTTTGAAATAATAGAAATTTTGTTTGTACACAATTTCCATGCTGATTTAGCAAGTAGGAAAAAAAAAGAGTCCCTTTTATGGCCATATTTTTTTTTTTTGCAAAATGAAGCCTCACGCAAATACGCAATTTGATTAAAAAAATGGAAATGGTTACTATTAAAAAACCCAAAATGCCACTCCTTGATTTTAATTTTTTTAATTATATAAAAAAAATGGTAGTTAGCTCAACTGGTCATTCACGTTCCTCAAAGGTTTGATGCGTTCCAGGAGGTCTCAGGTTCGAGTCCCCGATGGCGCGATATTGCAGAATTTCATATGGACGGTAGAGTTAGCTTGCCCCCCTTACGACATAATAATCCCCCTATCCGCTTCGGCTCCCTTAGCTGGTTCCTCATGAGGCTCGCTAGTTGGCTAGCACGACAACCTGTTCAACTTATGTAGTAGTGCGCTATCAGAGCTTCGCTTGTTAGGATTCAAACTAGGTTCTTGTAATAATACTCTTTAGCTGATAAAATAAAATAAAAATTATATTTGAATAGGAAAGGTGATAACTTCACCCCGTGTCAGGAAAAGTGATGCTTTCACTCGAAGTCAAGAAAAGTGATACTTTCACGCCGTGTCAAGAAACATGATACTTTCACGTCGTGTTAGGAAAAGTGATACTTTCGCTCCGTGAAAATGATAATTTCACGTCGTGTCAGGAAAAATGATACTTTCGCTCCGTGAAAATGATAATTTCGCGTCGTGTCGGGAAAAATGATACTTTCGCTCCGTGTCAGGAAAAATGATACTTTCGCTCCGTGTCAGGAAAAATGATACTTTCACCCCGGAAAAATGATATCGTGTTGAAGCATCAATGTTTTTGAATCGAGAATAGGAAGCCATGAACCATCGATCAAGATTTGAGTAAATCGCCCTCAAAGCGAAGAGAAAATTATCCCAAATGGCGAAGAAAATTCGCTTCAAGTAGCGAAGAAATATGTCGGAAGACATAAAAAAACCAATAGGAAAATTAGTTTTATTCAAAAATTAACTACTAAAACTCAAAAAGAAAATAATCTTGCTCAGACCTGGTCCAAAAGGAACCAAATCTGAGAAAGATGTTAATGGAGGCTAGGATTTTTCTTATTAGGGAGAATGGGAAAGAATAGGAGAAACAAATACTTTTAAATATCTTAGATTAAAAAAAGAAAATCTAAATTTTCATGATTCTTGTTTTATTATTTTCATAAGTAATCCTTAAATTATCCATAATAATCAGACTCGTTAAATTCTATGAAACATTAATAAGGATATACATGTCACAAACAACCATTAAATATGAACTCCGCTTATCTAGTTGGACAAGTAGAAATCTCTTCTCCCAATATAACTTGGATGTAGGGAGTAAGAAATATGCCATGGTTTTACTAGACCTCTTTGTTTCTAGTTGTCACTAGTCATCCACTCAACCAGACCTTCAAGATTTATACTCCCTCCCGTCCCAGGAAAAGTGATACTTTCACATTTCCTGAATGGAGGAAGTACTTGACCTGTTTAGTCACACTGGAGAGTTTTCGTTTCATCTTCAATAAAGAGTTCTTTTCAACACCTCCGCATGAACTATTAAATCATCATCGATAGGCATTAAAGGCAAAACCTTCTTAGGTAATGGATGAATAATTCTAAATCTCCACCCTCTAAATTTAAAGTTTAAATATAAAGAAAAAGTCTTAGAACTTGTCAGAGTACTATTGCTCGGTAGAGCCCACCAAGCGTTGGTATGTCAAGTTTGGTTGTCATATTTTAACTTCAAAACTCAAATCTGCTTGATTAGATTACTGGTGTCAACTTCGTTATGTTAGACATGAACAATATAAATGTAGAGACTTGCCCGTATTACTTTGAAGAACTTGAAGATGTATCGGCGTTAACGAATAAATCATCATTTTATTCGAGGTTAGTAATATAGACTTGACTTGTTCTATTTCTATCTACATTTCTTTCAAGTCGTTTAGATTGAAATCATAACATACGAAATGTATGTATATCTCTAGTACTAGTGACTTTATTATTTCATGATGATCAAAGTGTCAAGGAAGCATATAATAGTTGTTTTATGAAACTTTGGTGTATACCGCATATCATATGGACTTTGTAGATTCGACATAACACTGTTTGGTAATTCGTTACTAGTTAGTGTTGAAAAAGCGGTGGTCTAACAACCACATCCAATATTTCTCTTAGCAATCTGTATGGACTAACTTCAATATACTTTTAAGAGAATCAACTAGACAATCAGACTCAATCTTAAGAAAAGTATATTAAAGAGTTATATCTCTATTTCTCAATTCAATCCGCAATCTAACAAATAGGAATTTGCGAGCCCGATTGAATATAAGAAATAACTTGGACGATATCAAAAACCAATATTCAAGTGTCAATCAATTTAATCAACAACCAAAGGTTGGATTCATAATTGATTGAACTTACGCACAACCTGTGATATTTCAATTATATAAACAAATATAATGCAGAAAAGAAATAACACAGACACCAGAAGTTAACGAGGAAACCGCAAATGCAGTAAAACCCCGGGACCTAGTCCATATTTGAACACCACATTGTATTAAGCCGCTATAGACACTAGCCTACTCCAAGTTAACTTCGGACTGGAATGTAGTTGAGCCCTAACCAATCTCACACTGATCAAGCTACAGTTGCGTTCCTTACGTCTATGAATCTCAACAGGACTTTACGCATTTGATTCCCTTAGATGATCTCACCCACAACTAAGAGTTTCTACGACCCAACGTCGAAGACTTGATAAACCAATCTGTCTCATACAGAAAAGTATATTGAATAGATAAACCTGTCTCCCACAGATAAACCTATGAGTTTTGTTCCGTCTTTTGATAAATCAAGGTGAACATGAACCAATTGATATACCGGACTTATATTCCCTAAGAACATCCTAGAAATATCAATCACCTCACAATAATCTTAATCGCATGGTAGCGAAACAAGATATTGTGGAATCACAATGTTTGTGACTACTTTTTATCTTGCCTATCGGAGATTAAATCTCGGGCAAATCTTAGAGAAGGTAGTACTCAATCACGATAGAAAACAACAAGATCAGAATACACAACTACAAAGAAAATAGTTGGGTCTGGCTTCACAATCCCAATGAAGTCTTCAAGTTGTTAACCTACGGGGTTTTGTGAAAAACCTAAGGTTAAAGGAGAATCGACTCTAGTCGCAACTAGTATCACACAGGAGGTGTGGGGATTAGGTTTCCCAGTTTCTAGAGTTCTCCCTTATATACTCTTCAAATCAGGGTTTGCAATCAATGCTATGTTGGTAAGAAAACATTCAATATTCACCGTTAGATGAAAACCTGATTAGACTCAAGTTAATATCTTTCAACCGTTAGATCGAACTTAGCTTGTTACAGACAAATGGAAAGTGACTTCATTTAGATATGAGTAACCTTACCTAAACGCGTACACTTTTGTTGGCTCAACAATAGTTAACCGAAGTTATCCATATGAACACTTTCATATCAACCATATTCATCTTAACCATAACTAGTCCAAATGCCTCAAATGAATCTAGTTCTAGAGTTGTTCAATTGTTTATATTCTCATAGAAGTATACAAGACACAATTGAAGCAAAATCGATTTTGATTCACTTGAATCAAGACATGAACATTATATCCACGGTTTGCAAAAGATTGCATTCCTTATTATATAAATGTATTAGTTCATGAACAAACCGATTTTAGAACATAAATTACTCAAGTATGCAAACGGGTACGCATACCTAAGTAGACGGACTTAGTTTGGGTTCGTCAGTATGCGAATGGGTACGCATACATTCCAAATTCGGCAGAAATTCTCGGACCTGAACCTCACACCAATGCGCATACCGGTATGCGTACAAGGTTCTCGGACTTTCACTAAACCAACCAGTACGCATACGGGTATGCATACTATGGTTCCCCGACTTGGATTACATATATGCAAGTACGCATACTATGTTTTATCAAATCATGGTTAAGTGTTCTAAACTCCATTTCAACCATTGAAACATTCTCGGAAGATGACAATAGCGGTCTCCTACCAACTATTAACTTCAAAGCAATTTTCAAGTGATCGAATGATCAATACGAAACATTCCGAGTGTACATCAAATGACTGTCTCACACAAATCATGTAAGATGTTACAAGGCGATTTTCACATGATCATCTTTTGACTTTCGTCAAGAATATAAGATGAACTTGGTTAAAGCGAAAGCTTACCAACACATATTTCGAGAAATATATAAGCGAGTTAAACTCAACTCGAAATATCAAATGTGTATAATTGGAGTCTAAAGCTATACGACTTTTGTCTCAAATAAGAGATAGAGTAGATAGACTTTTGAGTGATAGATGAGTTCAAGTCTCCACATACCTTTTGTTGATGAAGTTTCACAAGCTGTCCTTAGTAGTTCTTCGTCTTCAATCGATGAACGCCGTGAAGTCTAATGCTCAACTACACTTTTTATCCTAATCCGAGACTTAGCTATAAGTAGAATAGAAATCAAGACTTACAGTTTTGGCAACTAAACTTGACGAACAAGCTTGAGATAGCAACGCTTGCGAGTTCGACCGAGAAGTGCTCTAACAAGTGTATTGAAATTTTGGTTGACTCCGTACCTATAAACCTGTGTTGAAATACATGAGTTTAAGGAAGTATGACTTGCGAAACTTGTTTCTTGGTTTAAAGGAATCAAAGAATCTATTTTAGGAACCATCCTTAACCAAGAATCTCTACTAGGACGGATCCTTAATGTTAACCAATTAAACGTTTTTCGATTCAGATATATGAACATATGATAAACTCTTATCATAAGATGTCGACATAGTATTTGAACATGTGCTAAACTCTTATTAAAAGATGTCGACATAGTATTTGACCATATGTTAAATTCTTTTTGAGTTAACTTCTAGAGGATGACCGACTCCAAGATCTCCATCAGTTATCTCAGAGGCGAGATCGAGCTTTGGCATTCTGAGCTAGAAGAACTACTCAAGCAACATTCAATTGATTCAGTCGCTCTGGCCTCTGCGATGCCTTAGGTCCACAAGATCAAAATGCAACATGGATTAGTGGTAGAATCTGAGTGTAACAACCCTAATTTTTCCACATAACCCCAGTTAGTGATTTTATTGAAAATGTATCACTTATGCAACATAACCTCAAAAATCTGGGAACGCATCACTGCTATACAATAATATGAATAAGGGAATTCAAATTCTTATTATACATCTTGACGACAAAGTTAAAATCTACTACTTAGAGATGTTTTCTCTCGAGAGTACAATCACAATCTAAATTTTATTAGAACTATTGAAAGAAAAAATGTTCTCCACTGCCTAACAACTCTAGCAGAAAGCAATACAATAGAAGAAAAATCCAAATATCAACCATCAGTTAGATATCCTCCAGAAAATCCCTACAAAAATGAACTCAATCAATCCCCCTTTCAATTTCCTATTAATGTCTGGAAAATAATGAACATGAGTTAAATTCCGATCAAGTTCTCCCGGTCACCAAGTTAAGGGAAAACATAAAGAAGAAAACAAATGCATAAGCTAGAGTTTTAAAAATATTATGTTGGAGTACTATTATTGAACAATAGCTAATATAGATGCAAACAGACTAACTAAACAGTTTACCTAAGGTGTAAGATTCAACCTCTTGTAACATAATGTAATACTCCAAACTGACGAAGAAGTTGACATTTCAACACTTCCATATGATTGTAAGCACAAATGCAAAATTAACATGCTTCCTGTCACGAGAATTTTCAAACTATTCCAATTCGATACACCGGCCACTATTAAATAGCAAAGGTGGAAATGCATAGCACTAATCATCACCACAAAAATCAATCATTCCACGGTAAATAAATCAAGCCCAATGCATACCTACCAAAAATGCATTTATGTGTTAAGCTACTGAAGCACCTGATGTAGTTTCGAACACATCCATTTATGTATTTAATGATTCCAAGTTCACTACACCTCTTGGAAACTTATTACAAATTATATGATACCTCTAGAGAACATATCTTTGTATCTCGTTATTCCATTTATGATGGATTGTAGGATACTTAATTCAGACGCTTACACAAGGCCCCGAGATCAAAATTATAGTAGAAGTATCACTACATCGAAAAACAACACGCAACCTAAAATTCTACACTAACAAGTGCTGCAAGTTTAACCTACAAAGCCAAAAAAAAGTTTACCACAACAATGAAGGGGTCTAGACTACGCAAGCCATTCTAAAATCCAAACTATCGACATAGAAATGTAGAAAATTTCGTTAACTTATCCACAACATTTCGTTGACTTCTATTCACACACCCCACAAAATCGACATATTCTATGCTATGCGGTGGAACCCCAACGTACGCAAAATGAACCATCACCAAAACAACACATTCACACAGCAATGACTTATAACCTGAACTCTAACTTATTTTCCTTGAATCCGAGAAAAGACCTCAAATGGGATTGATTATTTAGGTACAACTCAAGTATACCATATGGTTCATCAACCTATTTCAACTAATTCTAGCCAATTAGAAATAAATAGTGACCTATGAGCTATTAGTGTACGAACAAAATTAATAGTCACTTTCACAAGGTTGACAACACTTCATCGTACCATAACGAAAAGACATTTAAGAATACTCAATCAAATAAGCCAATAAACCAAAAGTGCACAGCAATGGAGTAATTCAAATTTCAAGTTAGGTTTGGTATCATAGGATTTGATTATGTCTTACTAGTTTAATCCTTTATATTCACCCTAAACTAAGAGTCCGTAGAGAAACTTGCCTTAATCTGCCGATCAGCCAGCCAATCCAAAACCTCTTAAGAAGTAACCACTTCATGTATCAAACCCTAAAATAGCAGAAATAAATCATAGATAATACATTTTATTTCAAAGAGAAGAAGAAAGGAAACCAGACAACATTACTAACCAACGTCGATCGGTAGTTCGGTTCCTATTTCCCTAGTTTTTCCTCCGCTGCTAATTCTGCTACCGCCGATTTTTCTTTCTTCTCATTCTTTTTTTTTTGAGAGTTTCTGAGAAGGAATATGTGAAACCCTTTTTTTTAATGCTACTTAAAACCAAGGTATGTGCTAATTAAACATCATTTCTGGTTAAGGGCATATCCCGTCACACACACAATGGAAATTTGTTTATTTGAAAGATAGAATATTACACTGAGGCTCCGCATAACATTGAGTTTGAGAACTTGAAACAAGATCTAGCTGATACGCATTATGTTGCGGTAAATATGAAAGAAGACCTTCGACGTTGAAAAGAATCTGCATCTCAAGCAAAATGCTGGTTAATGAAACCCTAACGCAGTTGGAAACATCAAAGACAACCATGGATACACTCAGATGTGACAAACTCAAAGCAAAAGAAGCATATGATTCGCTGGCTTCAGAGTGGAGCAGTCTAGATTTCAAGTAAATGTACTTGAAACACTTTGCAAACATCAGGGAGATCCTTCCAGTGATGTATTGTTTTCACATAGAAATAGTAAATAGTGGGGTTTTGGAATCAATCAGCTCAAAGTGGAGCTTAATTCTATGAAGTTGGAGGTGGAGCAGTTGAGAAATGCATTAGGCACTTCTAAGGTTAAGTATAAAGAATAAGCAATTCAAAAATCGATGCAGCTTCAAGGTGCCCACAAACTTGTGGAACAAACACAATCTGAGTATTTCCTTCGAGCAGGGACGGGCCAGAAACTTCATACAGGGAGGGTTAATAGACAAAAGATTTTATTTAGGAGGACTTATTAAGAGATTTTGCTTTTAATTAGTTAGAACTTTGAAGGATCACTAAGGAAATAACCTAAAACAGGGGGCGGGGGCCACCCTTGAGCTATACATAGCTCCGTCCCTGCCTTCGAGAATTTGAAGTGGAATCAGCACTTAAACAAACTAAAGCAGATATCGAAGAGTCGAAGTCAAACCTGGTGGATAAAGAATCTGAAATTCAGATTTGAAGCTAGGGCGGGAACATACTAACCAGAGAGAGTGTGAACTGGATATTGAAATTAAAAAGTTGAATACAAAGGTCGCAGAATTGAAAGCAAACATGTTGGACAAAGATACTGAATTGCAGAATCTACTAGAGGAGAATGAGACTCTTAAATCTGAAGTTTAGAAACGAAGTAAAGAGATTGGTGAGCTTGGCTACTTGAAATATTGAGTGGAAAGTGGCAAAAGAGCATTATGGGTTACTGAACAACTTGAAGCTGCTCAGGCAACAAATTCAGAAATGGAGGTAGAACTAATAAATTATGGGTATCGAGGGTTCATAGATCGGAAAACAGAAATCAAAGAAGACAATGTTTAAAGTGGTTCGGCACTAACACCTACGTCCACTGATAGAACCCCGAAGGGTGAATTTGATTGATCTCCAGAGTTTGATAATTCTGGGATTACTTTACATTTACATTCACGCTCTTATTTATAGTGTGATATGACTAAACCTAAGAAGATAATACCTTAACTAAAATATCTTGACTAGGTAAATATTTAGGAAAATATAAAGATTACATTTAATAATTTTGATCTTGTAATCTGTAATTATATTCTAATATCTTGTCTTCATGAACATTGCACGGACACCTCGGTATCTTCTCTTCACGTACGGTTACCTTGATATCTTGTATATGGGGAATATATTTCAACACCCCCCTCAAGTTAAACACGGAAATGTTTTGAAGTGTTTAACTTGAACCATCTCAATAAAATGTCTTGTAGCTTGAGCTTTGATTGTTGACCATGGTATTTGATCTTCGATGACAGACCACGATAGTTGAATAAAGGAAAGCCGCGATAGAAGAAGCAGCAAAATGATAACTGCAGAGTATATATGTAGGTCTTTTACGGAGAATTGGCTTGATTGGCCAATGGACTTGATTGTTAATTACTAACCATACGAGAAATTCATGTTGAGTCCATGTTGAGAAACATTAATGGACTTCGAATAGACTCCTATAAAGCGAACACAAAATGGTAAAACAACCCATTTGGAAAGATTCATAAGCTAAGATGAACCGATCTTGATTGGAGACGCATAATAATTTTGGAAACATCCCATCACAATAATTCTGGAGAGTAAATTAATTTTTAAAAGACCAAAAAAAAAAAAATCTCGACAGTGAAACAGAAAGATAATTGATTTCGATCTGCAAATAAAATCAATTGCCGGATATACGACTTAATTGATTTGACAACAAGATAATTAACGTATCCATAGGGATATCCAACAGTGTAATTTGAATATCATTGGTTCTGAGTGTAAAGATGAACACAGTGATTGATATTTTGTTGATGTTAAAATAAGATCTTGGATAAAGATCTAAAAGAGATATATTATATCATCGACCAGACAATAGCGATTTCGATCTTGGTGTTAGATCCATATAGTGATTAATGGATTCTAAATTGTGATAAATATATCCCAAACGATATTGGTGAATATTTTCATAAGAAATGAGATATTCTCGAAAATGGAATGATATTTCGGAATCGGATGAATATTTCTCAGAAAATATGGAAAGAGTTGAGACATGATACTTACATCTTTTATTTAAGGAATATTGGCTCATAAAATCAGAGCAAGCAGCGAATTGTAAGATCTTGGAGATCCTGGATAATGATCAAAATGTAGATACAGTAGATGAGTTTTCGTGACTGAAAACTGATTTCGAAAGATTTTAAAGAAACCCGTGATAAATGGATCGTGAGTTAATGAATCAACCCTTAATATATCCCAAAAAAAAAAAATATGGGACAAGAGCATGATAGATTGATAGAGTCGTGGTTGATAACAACCAGGGACGGAGCCAGAAATCTTTCACAGGGGAGGCTAATGTATAAAACATATATTTTTGGGGGGGCTTATTGAAGGACTTTTTCTCCAAATAATAAAAACATCAAGGGATGTATAATGAATTAACAAAAAACAGGGGGGGAGGGGGCCACCCCTAGGATGCACATAGCTCCGTCTCTGATAACAACCAGTAACAAAAGATTTAAAAAAATGGTTTGACAACCAGTAACAACAAAAAATACCAAAAATAACTCATTTGACTTAATGGATTCCCATTAGTCACGGTTATAGATGAGAGCCAATATTAATGTGTGGTTGAATAATTTGTAACATCACAAATAGAAAGAATATTATCGAAAATAAATGAAGATTTCCGACGTGATATTGACCAGAAGTATGAAAATAGGAGATGAATATTATAGAACCCACAAATCTTATATGCAAAAGAAGACGTGAACATTATACCATGTCTTTACTGTTTGATGATTTAAGAACAGAAAGAGCATTGATTAGTTTAGATGTAAACAAACTGTGAGTACTGAAACAAATCCTCTTCAAAAGTTTGATACCAAATTCTGATAACAGGGAAAATAAAGTTTTGAACTTCCCCGTGATTTAAGATGCTAACCCTAGAAATCTGGGAAGCAGTGAAAATATCAAGCACCATGTAAACATCAAACTCAAAACAAAAAAGGCGCTTAGATGCGAAAAACGAATATTTTAATTTTGTAGCGGAAGCGATTCGAGCGGATCTCCCCGCTCTGATACCATAATAAATTATGGGTATCGAGGGTTCATAGATCGGAAAACAGAAATCAAAGAAGACAATGTTTAAAGTGGTTCGGCACTAACGCCTACGTCCACTGATAGAACCCCGAAGGGTGAATTTGATTGATCTCCAGAGTTTGATAATTCTGGGATTACTTTACATTTACATTCACGCTCTTATTTATAGTGTGATATGACTAAACCTAAGAAGATAATACCTTAACTAAAATATCTTGACTAGGTAAATATTTAGGAAAATATAAAGATTACATTTAATAATTTTGATCTTGTAATCTGTAATTATATTCTAATATCTTGTCTTCATGAACATTGCACGGACACCTCAGTATCTTCTCTTCACGTACGGTTACCTTGATATCTTGTATATGGGGAATATATTTCAACACCCCCCTCAAGTTAAACACGGAAATGTTTTGAAGTGTTTAACTTGAACCATCTCAATAAAATGTCTTGTAGCTTGAGCTTTGATTGTTGACCATGGTATTTGATCTTCGATGACAGACCACGATAGTTGAATAAAGGAAAGCCGCGATAGAAGAAGCAGCAAAATGATAACTGCAGAGTATATATGTAGGTCTTTTACGGAGAATTGTCTTGATTGGCCAATGGACTTGATTGTTAATTACTAACCATACGAGAAATTCATGTTGAGTCCATGTTGAGAAACATTAATGGACTTTGAATAGACTCCTATAAAGTAAACACAAAATGGTAAAACAACCCATTTGGAAAGATTCATAAGCTAAGATGAACCGATCTTGATTGGAGACGCATAATAATTTTGGAAACATCCCATCACAATAATTCTGGAGAGTAAATTAATTTTTAAAAGACCAAAAAAAAAAAAATCTCGACAGTGAAACAGAAAGATAATTGATTTCGATCTGCAAATAAAATCAATTGCCGGATATACGACTTAATTGATTTGACAACAAGATAATTAACGTATCCATAGGGATATCCAACAGTGTAATTTGAATATCATTGGTTCTGAGTGTAAAGATGAACACAGTGATTGATATTTTGTTGATGTTAAAATAAGATCTTGGATAAAGATCTAAAAGAGATATATTATATCATCGACCAGACAATAGCGATTTCGATCTTGGTGTTAGATCCATATAGTGATTAATGGATTCTAAATTGTGATAAATATATCCCAAACGATATTGGTGAATATTTTCATAAGAAATGAGATATTCTCGAAAATGGAATGATATTTCGGAATCGGATGAATATTTCTCAGAAAATATGGAAAGAGTTGAGACACGATACATACATCTTTTATTTAAGGAATATTGGCTCATAAAATCAGAGCAAGCAGCGAATTGTAAGATCTTGGAGATCCTGGATAATGATCAAAATGTAGATACAGTAGATGAGTTTTCGTGACTGAAAACTGATTTCGAAAGATTTTAAAGAAACCCGTGATAAATGGATCGTGAGTTAATGAATCAACCCTTAATATATCCCAAAAAAAAAATATGGGACAAGAGCATGATAGATTGATAGAGTCGTGGTTGATAACAACCAGGGACGGAGCCAGAAATCTTTCACAGGGGAGGCTAATGTATAAAACATATATTTTTGGGGGGGCTTATTGAAGGATTTTTTCTCCAAATAATAAAAACATCAAGAGATGTATAATGAATTAACAAAAAACAGGGGGGGCGGGGGCCACCCCTAGGATGCACATAGCTCCGTCCCTGATAACAACCAGTAACAAAAGATTAAAAAAAATGGTTTGACAACCAGTAACAACCAAAAATACCAAAAATAACTCATTTGACTTAATGGATTCCCATTAGTCACGGTTATAGATGAGAGCCAATATTAATGTGTGGTTGAATAATTTGTAACATCACAAATAGAAAGAATACTATCGAAAATAAATGAATATTTCCGGCGTGATATTGACCAGAAGTATGAAAATATGAGATGAATATTATAGAACCCACAAATCTTATATGCAAAAAAAGACGTGAACATTATACCATGTCTTTACTGTTTGATGATTTAAGAACAGAAAGAGCATTGATTAGTTTAGATGTAAACAAACTGTGAGTACTGAAACAAATCCTCTTCAAAAGTTTGATACCCAATTCTGATAACAGGGAAAATAAAGTTTTGAACTTCCCCGTGATTTAAGATGCTAACCCTAAGAAATCTGGGAAGCAGTGAAAATATCAAGCACCATGTAAACATCAAACTCAAAACAAAAAAGGCGCTTAGATGCGAAAAACGAAGATTTTAATTTTGTAGCGGAAGCGATTCGAGCGGATCTCCCCGCTCTGATACCATAATAAATTATGGGTATCGAGGGTTCATAGATCGGAAAACAGAAATCAAAGAAGACAATGTTTAAAGTGGTTCGGCACTAACGCCTACGTCCACTGATAGAACCCCGAAGGGTGAATTTGATTGATCTCCAGAGTTTGATAATTCTGGGATTACTTTACATTTACATTCACGCTCTTATTTATAGTGTGATATGACTAAACCTAAGAAGATAATACCTTAACTAAAATATCTTGACTAGGTAAATATTTAGGAAAATATAAAGATTACATTTAATAATTTTGATCTTGTAATCTGTAATTATCTTCTAATATCTTCTCTTCATGGACATTGCACAGACACCTCGGTATCTTCTCTTCACGTACGATTACCTTGATATCTTGTATATGGGGAATATATTTAAACTTAAGAAGGCTAATGATATGGCACAAGCGGAAGCGATAAAAACAAAGAATGATCCACTCCTTCTCAAACATGCACCAACAAGATGGTGTGATGTTTACTGATACTGCGATTAATATAAAAACTCCAACGAGAACTTGCATGCATAGTCTATTCGGCCTCGACAGGTACTGTATGTACTACCATAAAGCTTAGGGAACGAGTCCTCTTAAGTGCTTTTGTGAACTACTATTGGGAAATACCATTATTAATAATCTATCTTCGACAACTTTATTAGTTGACTTGACATCAATTTTGATGTTGTTTGCAACCTTTATAAGATGGTCTTGACACCCAGCCTCATCTACGGTAAGTAGTGAGTTTTTAAAAGCCACCTCTTTTAACTCACCCAACGATTGTTTACCCTACATAAGCACCATTTTGGTTTTTCCATGACTTCTAATGGATACCAAAACACAAATTATCGTTTGTCTTGTACGGATATTGATACCCTTTCCAGTAATCCGACACCCCATTAGCAATGTTGTGCTTTTCCCCACATAAATTGATGAACGTTATCACGACAATTATGAATGGCATGAACATCAGTTAACCAATACGATGTTGCACATATCCATGTCAACGACTTCATGAATTTTTTTTTAGAAGAGAAGACGGGCTTAAGAAGCCCGAAACTTTATTAAGTTACCCCCATTGAAATTGAGGTTAGAAGAGTTACAATCCGGTGGAGAAGAAGCATTCCACCTATGAGTTACGTTTTCATGCATAGCAAATTGACATAAATTATGAGCCATCTGGTTAACGTAGTTATTCAGACGAATGGACGACGAGTCCCCCTAAGAAGTCAAACATGCTCAAGAAGATTGGAGTACCGTGGAAGAAACAAAAGTAGTAGTCTAGTAGATGATAAGCATTACATGAGTGCATTCCTTTTGAATCTCTCCTATTTCCTCTTATTTTTAGTCGGGCTGCCACTTTTCGTGGTTTTTCCTAGGCCAGTGGTACACAATAATTGTCGTACTTGTATATCTATAATCTCGAACCGTTTTTTGGGCACCACTCTTTTTTTTGGAGGGGACCATCATTTTATTTTGGGTAAGTTATTTGAAGTAGTTTGAGGACACCCCTTATCCATATTTTTATTTTAATACCAAAACTACCCTCTTGATTATTTTTGTGTAATGATTAGTATAATTAACCATTGATTAAGGTTAAATTAATAGATAATTTTTTTTAAAAAAATGAAGTAGAATTATTGAGTGATTAAAGTAGTAGAAGAAGAAGAAGATGGAGATTTATTTGTTTTTTGAGATCGGTGAATATGGAGAAAAAACATCCTTTTGGTATTGAGGTATGCTTTTAACTTAGTTAATGTTGCTATAAATGGCCTAAAATATCTTCAAAATGAAAATCGTAAGAAAAAATTTCAATTAGGTCAACATAGTTCGGTTATATTATATGAAGAACATATAACCGAACTTTCTGCAAATGTAGTTCGGTTAATAAATCCAAAATACAAAGGTAGACGAACGCGCTTTTAATGGAGGTTTTGATGAGTTTGGTTAACAGGTTTCGGGACAGGTAACCGAACTTTTATTCCAGAGTATACAGAATAATGTTCGGTTTCCAACATTAATTTTCGACTGAACTGAACTCAATATTAGAGTGAAGTTCGGTTAGAAATTTTTTTTTTGCGAACTAACCAAACTCAACATATTAATTTTCAGAGAAGGGTTCGGTTAGCAAAAAAAAATTTTGCGAACCAACCGAACTCAACATATGGATTTTCAGAGAAGGGTTTGGTTCGGTTAGCAATTTTTTTTTTGCGAACCAGCCGAACTCAACATTTGTTGTTCGAATACAAGTGTTCGGTTAGAGGGAAAAAATTCAATTAACCTAACCAACCGAACACAATATATTGGTTCTCAATGAGGAGTTCAGTTAAAACTATTTTTTGCGAACCAACCGAACTCGGAGTTCGGTTACGAAAAATTAAATTCATGATAACCGAAGTGTTCTTCGTGTTCTTGGTTTCAGAATGTTCGGTTACAAAACTAGTTTTTTTAAAACTATTCATAACTGAACATGCCACTAACTTCCATTTAAACCATATTTTGATGATTTCTACTCAATTTTCCTAATCAAAAAACGAATTAAAAAGATTGATGGGTTTTTCAATCGAACGAGGAACGTCAAGGAAAGAGAGAAGAAGAAGACAATGATTTTTTTTTTCAAAACTAAAAACTTTCGATTCCCCTCCTGTTTTTGTTTTTGATTTTGGTTAATAGATTCATTTAGATTAGATGTATATAGTTATTAGGTTAGTTTTAATTTAAATTAAAGTAAAGGGTAAATGTTTATTTACCTAACTTCAGGACACCCCTTATAACGGAGGTTGGCCTAATAATACCATGGTCCCTAAAAAAATGGTTCATAATCTCAGAGAACGTAGGGTTTGGGCCGTTTGGCCAAAATTCCAGTGGTACACAATAATGTTTGGTTCTTAACCACATAGCACCAATGGACACACATTTTGGACTCCAGAGTATATATACATACATCTTTCTATTCTCTCTTGGTGCCATTCTCTTTTATCTGCGTTCCTCAATTAGGGTTTTGGGTTGTTCAATATTCAGGTATTCTATCATGGGGTTTTATATCCCACCAGAGATTGTGGTAAACATACTTTCTCGTTTACCCACTGAGTCACTCCGGAAGTGCAAGCTAGTTTGCAAAACATGGCGAGATCTCATGGTCTACGATCCGTCCTTTACTCATATGCATATACAACATCGTCGCCGCCGTCATGTTCATGATTCTTCTGGCGAGACAAGTTTTATTTTCGGGATACCATACGATATTGGTTTCAGACAATTTTATTATGCACGATTCAACAGTAAGTATGAAAACCTCATGAAAGTTGCAGATATGGACATAACACATTCCTTCGATTCCGATCTTTTTTCATCATCTTCGTCTACTTGTTACCGATCGAATTGTTGGATCGTGTGATTGTCTGATTTGTATCGCCTTATACGTTCTTTTTTGCGATTATTTTGAAACATATCAATTGTATATTTGTAATCCAATGACTAGAGAATGTTCGATACTTCCACCCTTGGATAATGAACAGTATGAACATAGTCATTTTGGGTTCGGTTATATTCCTTCCACGAACGAGTACAAGGTTATCGGATTCATCGGTAATGAGGATGGTTATCAGGCATTCGTATACACCCTCGGTAGTGGCAATGGATGGCGAAACATCGGATTGATTAACAAGACAATCTATAGAACATTTGCGGATTCATGGTGGACCACTACGGAAATATTTTATCTTTCGATTTGGCTGATGAAAAATTGCAAATGCTCCCACCGGCACCTTGTTTTGAAGCATTCCTCGACGATTGGGGTCCCAAAGAACTTTGTTGTTCTTATGAGCTACGGGTGTTGGAGGACTGCTTGTGTATTGTCCTACAACACCATGACGTTTTATATGACTTCTGGTTATTAAAGAAGAAGGAGAAGGACGAGAGTAACTACAATGCTAATTGCGACCAAAATGAGCAAAAGCACCAGTCGTGGAGTTGGACACAGCCAAACCGTTTGCCCTTACTATGGATGGTATTGATGGTAAGATTTTATTCCACAATGAAAAATCTTTTTATCTTCATGACCTCGAAGATGAAGCTTCCTACTACCCTCTCGTGGATTTTGATAAGAGACACGGTAATGCGTCGATTGAATCATATGGTGATTATCTTAAGAGACACGATAATGTGGCGATTAATTTGTATGATGATTATGTTAAGCGTCGTTCGATTCAGGAGACAATACTTCATGTAAACAGTTTTATTTCGTTGAAAGCTTTAGGAGAAAAGGATACAATAGTGACCAAATCAAATGAAGCATGTGAACTGGAGAGCATTGTGGCCGAGCTTAATTATAGAAGAGGAGAGAACAGGAAAAACTCAACCAAGTACGTGGAATAAGACGAACAAATAAACAATGCCAACGTATGAGTCTCTCTTGTAATTGTCCTGTGTTTAGTTTTAAATTTCGGGGGATTAAGAACAAATAATTTTATTTTAAGCTTCAGTCTTCAAGATGTGCTTTGTGCTTGAAGCAGATGATTCTTTTTACCCATTTCTTTTTCGGAAATGATTTATGTACCGGGAGTTTCTCCAGGGATAAATACCGTGTGAGATAAACGGTGGGTCTCATTTTTACTCATCCCTATCTAGATAATAAGAACGTTCCCCTCTAAGCCACGCGATTTCCTCCCGGAGGAATCCACGCGATTTTTCTGTGTCAACATAGCATCACTCTTTCCTTTTTGCCATTATATCATGGTGACATTGACCGATAATTAATTAATTTAAATTTATTCTTTGTCATCTTCCAGAATTTATAATTTATAGTTGGCAAAAAATCCTTTGTCATCTTCCTTTGAGGATTTTTTGTCAAACCCATAAAAACAAAAAATCCAAAAGACATTTAGATGCATTAGATTTTGGCTGATACATCCAATTTTATCCTCAATGTTTGCTAACTCTTGGAATTTCCACTCTAATAATTTAGAAACATTTTTACGAAGCTTCAACTTTTATCTTCAGATCTAATGGAACTCAGATGTGTTTGGAAATATTGATTAAAATATAAAATCCTTGAATAATAGGATTGAAAATCTCCACAGATCTAAAAATTTATCTGAAAATCTAAATAAAATCAAAAATCTCCAAGCAGAATTAGGTGAATGGTACAAGATCAAAAATGACTATTATCGTCAAATTTCAAGGGATAAATTCTTCAAGGAATATGACCAAAACACAGTATACTTCCACGCTTCTGAATCTAATAGGAAAAGAATCAATACTATAAACTCTCTTCGAGAACCATCGGGTCTATGGATTCCAGACATGGATCAAATCAATACCCATCAAGTAAACAATTTTACTCAAATAGGCACATCCCAGAACAACAACTTTGTGGAAGACTTATCAAGTTTATAAAACCTTGCATCTCTGAGGCCGAAAATTCCTCCTTAACCATTATTCCGTTAAAAGAAGAGATATGGAATACATTTTCCAACATGAACGAGTGGGGAGCACCATGACCGACGAGTTTCAACCAGGTTCCTTTAAAGCTAATGGGATATTCTGGGTCAGGATATAATTTATGCAGTTCAAGATTTTTTTAAATCGGGAATCTTAAATTCGGATTTAAACCTTTCATAACTCTGATCCCAAAAATTCCAGCAGATTTTAGACCCATCAGTTTAAGTAATACAATATACAAAATTATCTCCAAGGTACTAGCAAACTGGTTAAATCCAATCTTAAACAAGATAAAATCTCCCAATTGATAGATACATTTTTTTGTCTGATTTGTCCTCGATCTCTGTACTGTTAGAACTCGATTTTTATACTTATTATGGTGTTCTTATGTTTGTTTAGGTGTTTTTGGAGAAGTGCACTTATGTGGAAAAAGTTGCTCGAAAAGTGCTTTTTGGGCACCGGAGAAAAATTACTAAAGGCACCCTCACTTTGGATAAGGGGCACTTCAGTTGGGCACTTGCTATTCACACCCCCGGTTTGGTTAAGGGGAGGTCGTCCTCTACATTTCAAATTTCTGTTTGGCGGGAAATGATGTTCATCAATGGCAGAATTTAGGGTTCGCGTTTTGGGAAGGATAAAAGGAGATTCAATGGCTGAGAATTTGTTGGGATGATGTGACTGGTCCTAACAGGCTTGGTATGGCTTATCTTTTCGGACAGAATTGGCTAGATTCTCGCATTGAAGAAATCAGGGTATCTCGGGTTTGGTTAGTCCATTCCGAGTTCTGAGTGTGTGATCAAGTGATTTTCGTGTGACTGATGCGTGTTTGACACTTCTGGATGATGACTGGATGTATTTGGAGTATTTTTACACGAATCATACAGCTGCAGACGCATGAAGAGGCGAGAAAAGAAAGAAAATTGTCCGAGATTATTTTTATTTACTTCCGAGCTATGGAAAGATTTTCCGGAGTAATGAGCAAATATTCTTGTCTCTGTGGGGTATATATAGGCTTCTGGGATTACACGGAAGGGGGTGGAGAGTTAGGGGTGTGAACAGAGTGTAGAAATTAGAGTTGCAGAGAGTTGTTGTTGCTGCCATTAGAGAAGAACACGAAGAACAATAGACTGCAAGTAGCAGTCGTTTTCTAGTGTCTTAAAACCGTTTTGTTTTCTTCCAGAAAAAGACTGTTGCTTCTGCGACTGTTTTGTTCTATAATTTTGTAACAGCTTCTTTGCAACATTTGTAACACCCGTGGACCATTCCAAATCTATGTTTTATACTATTTTTCCAATAAAAACACCATTTGAGGTATGAGTTATCTTTTTGAGTGTGTTTTCATCATGAGAAGCTAGACCCCATCGCTGGGACGAAGGACGAAGTTTTTTTTCACCCATGTGGTAATTCTATTTAATTCCTTTATGACTATTTGCACTAATATAATTGATTTATGATTTTTCTTGATTATTTGTGATTTCGTTTGATGTCGCATGCTTAGTCTTAGGTACTTTTGATGCGTCATGCTTGTGATTTACATATAATTCTTTATAAAATCTACCTTGGCAAAGATTTAGAGTCGATGTTTGTTACTTTATGAGCATTAATTGTCCGGAATTAATAGTTGAACCGCATGAATGTGAGAAGTGTTGGAAACCCGAGTCCCAGTCATCTCTTCATCTTATCACCATATTTGTATATATTTTCCTTATTTTCGTTTATTAAAACTTAAAATCAATCCAACAAAGTCCGAGTGAACGACAACCTTTACCACTATCTAAAATTCGATCAATTATTGGCGCCGCCGACGCGGATTTGTTTATAGATTTCTTTTTAGGTTTTATTTTGTTTGTTCTTTTTTACGTGTTTTGGTATTTTTGTTTGCTTTCAGATTTGGAGCTAAGCTAAAGAAAAAGAAAAAGTGCTGAAAAGAAAAGCCCAAAAAGGAAAGAAAAGAGAAATCCAAAAGGAGTGAAGAAGAAGATTTTGTATATTATTTTATTATATTTTTTTTTTAGAAATTGTAATTAAGGTTTTTATTTTTGTAATCTTTTATTTTTGGACATTTTTTTCGGACATTGAACATTGGACTTTATTTTTAAAACCCTAAGGAAGGATTGGTTTAAATATAAACTGCACAGGGAAGGACGACAGTGACGATACTGTCTCGGCCCCTCGGGTTCGTACACTGACATTGGAGTCGGTGGCCCGAGTCGACCTCAACGGTTCATCCCCAGTCTGGAACGGGAGGTAAAAATTCTAAACACCCGCGAATCCCATGTCAGCGGGTTTACTGGATGATTTTGTATGCATATATGTTGAGGACCTGAAATTGGATTTAATTTTCTAGTAAAGGGCAAGGCCTGGCCAAATCAAGATAAAGACTCGGATTTCATCACCGTTTCCTTCTTGCCCGCCTTAGGAACACGTAACCTACGCCTTAAAATACTGACTAGAACAAGACCGATAGGGTAACGAGCTTAATAGGAAAGTCATTCGAAAAATATTGGTTACTTTTTTAAGCATACTTCGAAGTTCATGATGGTTTCTGTGAGTTGAATGCGTGACTGCGCCGCCTTGTAATTCCGGTGAGGCCTTGGGTATCAACGCTCCACTGAGCTTCCCTCGCCTCAATTCAACTTACTTTAACTCGGATTGATTCCAGAGGGGTTTGCTCAAATTATAACGAATTCCCTTTCGAAGGATTAGAAGCTGGTCTAGAAACAATCTAATGGATACATCATGTGTTTTGTTTGCTAGATAGAATAGGCTTGTTGTGGTCGAGTCAACCTTGTTTGTGCTTGTGTAGAATTCCCTTGCAGTTAGGATGTCAAACTGGTATTATAATAACCATCACAATGAATATGAATATCCAACTGAACAATATGGACATCACTCTTTTTATGACCATAGTGTGAATAGTGGTTGGGAACGCCAACCTTTCGAAGGTTATGGGTCATACCATGGTGAGACCAATTACTATCGACACGTGCATCGGTCATTCGAGCAAGAAAAATATAGTAATAGTTCTTCGTCTCTAGAGGATACAATAAAACTTTTAAAAAGTAGTCATTTTTGTGATCCTTCTGTTCCTATTCCTTCCCTAGAAGAGTCTCTCAGGAGTTTAGCTGAGTCGACACGAAAGTTAGCTGAATCGACATGTACGTTAGCTGAGGTGAATAACGTAGTTATGGACGAAAGGACTGCAACAACGACTGAATCTTTAAAAGCTATCCTCAATAGATTAACTCAAAACTTAGATCCAACACTAAGGGAACTTTCTTTGGAGGAGACCCTTGAGAGGATAGCCGAGTCGACACGTGATGAGTGCTAAAAAGTGCATATTTCTATATCTTTTTGTTGGCAATTAACTCATCTTTTGTGCTCTAATTCTCCATTTTATCCCATATTCTGTATTTTCATTGTTTTCAAGAATAAATACTTTTCTTAATTAATTTTGTATTTTTAGGTTCTAAATAAAGTATGGATGGAATTACGGAGCGAAAAGAGCAGAAAAGTGGTGGAAGCCGATAGTAATCACGCAAGGAAGCCACGAAGAATGTTGTGCACAAGACCAAAAGGCTAGAAATGGGCTTAACAAGGAAGAATTGTTCTTAAAGAAGATATGGGATTGGCATACCCAAGGCCCAAAACCCTTACCCAAACCCATTTCCAATATCCATACCCGTCTCCTTCGTCAGCCGTCAGATTGGATCACATCTGAATCCAATGGTCGCAGCATCGCCAGTACATCAAAGTCTGAAGCTCCTGTCTAACACTACAGAACCTAACTCCATCTTGAGCCGTCAGTTTCGTTGTATCAGGCATCCGACGGTCGATACCAGCCTCTTCACTTGTAGCCGTTAGATCAATCTATAATTTCCGCATCCCACGGCTCAGCTTCGCGAATCATCGAGACTTGATGAAACCGCTCAACACCCAAACACCTAACACCTATACCCGCAGAACCAAACACACCCCTATCCCTAATTCCATCGACCCCACCTCCATCTTCTCCACTCCGTCTGCAACAGCCTCACCTTCACCACCAACTCCGCCAACTCCACTGCCTCAACCACCACAATCAACCACCAAAATCCATCATGGCTATCCCTCACCGAAACCCATCATTCCCCTAAACTTCTAGCCATCTATTCTCTCGATTTCTTCCCTGATTTCTCTCTGAAACCCTAGGTAAGAAATCAATAGAATAGGTCGAGTTAGAAACGCAATTGTAAGGCATGGAGAGGAGCAGGAGAGTCAGAGAAGAAATGGGTCGACCTTCTTGAGTGATTTGTCACGTCAAATTAGGTAAAGTCGAACCCTAATTTCAACTGTGTAATTTGGGGATTTTCTCTGTAAACCCTAATTGATTAATTTGGGTATAAATATGGGTTGTGGTTGTTGTGTTGAAGATATGCCTGGGCTAGCCAGTGCTTCACCCAAGAGGACTGGAATAGCCAGTGCCTCACGGGTTAGTTCTTAATTTAAATTATTTTGTAAATTTCAATTGTATTTGTTCACCATGTCTAGTATGTTCTAATTTACTTGCTAGGGCTTAGATGAAACTCTTGATTGCATGCTAGGATAGTTAGTATACAGGTTATTGTTCTTGTGATGTTTAAACTGAAGTAGGACTGATAATTAGCCATTTGAGCTAATTCACCTGTGATCAGCTGTGCTGTAAGAAGACAGCTGATGCTAGGTGTGAAGTTGTGACTGTGGTTAAGAAATCAGTCCATTTGAAGGACTGTATTGAATTGCCTTAGGAATGATAGTTAACTAGTTGAGCCAAAATACCTGTGATCAGCTGTGCTGTAAGAAGACAGCTGATGCTAGGGGTAAGTTAGCAAGGTTAGTTAGTAAATCACTCATCAGTCTTCCCTGAAAGAACAAGACATAGCTTGCATAAGAACTTCCTTAGTTTAGGATCAAGATGTGGAATCAAATGCCTTAGTATCCTCCTAGTCTACCATCTGTAGCTGTAATCATCTTCACTGCCTTTGGCTCACTGCCACTGTCACTCTTTGCTTCATTAGTTCACTGCTTAGAGAATTAGCTTAGGAAACTTCAACTCACACCCTAGTCCTTGTGGATTCGACCCGTATTTGCACAAGCTACAATCGACACCGTGCACTTGCGGTTAGCAAGTAGGCTTCCTCTTTGCTCTTATTTTCTTACATCCTTAGCAAGTTTTTGGCGCCGCTGCCGGGGACTGGTGCTGTGTAGTTGAAAGTTGCTCCTTTTACTTTGCTATTTTCTGTTTTAATGTAACTTAGCTGTTTTAGCTGTAATTTAGTTTAGTTTAGTATAACTGTTTGTAGCTTAGTGTAACTGTTTTAGCTGTAACTTAACTTAGCTATATTAGTGTAACTGTCTTTACCTGTAACTTAGCTGTAACTTTAGCATGTAACTATAGTTCTGCATCTCCTGCATCTGCATACCTGCATCATCTGCATTTTAGTTGTAACTTTGTTCTGCATTCATCTTGCATTTGCATCTGTGTCTGCCATCATAACTTGCATTCCTGCATCCTTGCTCTGCAACCTTGCTGCATCTGTAGCATTGCCCTGTGGCTTTGCTCATTGCACCTGTAGCCTCATAAATCATGCATCTACAGCTGCAAACTGCACTGCTTTATGCAGTTTTCCATTTTTCCCTGCCTTTTCTGTGTACTGATCACACACAATGAGTGTCAGGTAGTTGGTGCTGCTGCTGCGTGTCTGCTGTGTTGATGCTGAGGTGCTAAGCTGAGTTTGTGCTGCTGTTGTAGTTGGTGCTTCTGTTGTTGCCTATTGCTGCTGTTGCTCTCTACTATTGCTGCTGCTGCCTGTCTGCTCGGGTACTGCTGCTGTTGTGTTACTGTTACCTGCTGAACTTTTGCTACACCCAACCTCTGGTGCTGCTGCTGTTTGCCTCTTGCTGCTGCTGGTGCTGCTATGCTGCTGGAAAAGAACCAAGCCCAGCTGGGCTGTGCAACTGCAATTACTGAGAAGCTGGGCTGTGCTAACTAGTAAGCCTAAACCCATCAGTAAACCCAATTTTTGGGCTTGTAATTTTAAGACTGAATGTTGGGCTTGTAGTTTAACTAAACTGTGGGCCTGTATTTAAGCTGAACTGTGGGCTTATTTTGTTTCTGAATTGTGGGTTTCAACCCTGAAATTAGAATTTCTGAACTCTGGGCTTGACCCAAATTAAAATTGGAAAAACAATTTTTAAGCCCAACTGGGCCTCGAATTTTGGTTATTCTGTTAGCCCAAAACCAAACTGAAACTGAACTTCTGGGCTCCTAAACCCAAACAGTTGGACCTCTTCTTTTTCAAAACCTTTTGCTGGGCTCAATTCAAACTAATTCGTTGGGCTTCACTTCACACAAGTTGTGGGCTGTTTTCAAATTTCTAGTGGGCTGTGCATTCTTCCACCAATGTGGGCTTGCTCCCGATTTCAAAACCAAATTTTTCCCAAAAAGTCCAATCCCATTAAAAACCAAATTTTCTTGTATAGAGTCTACTAGATAGTTTCTTAGTTAAATCTTTTGTTTCTTTTGTACATATTTTGCTAATCCAATGTGACTCTTAACTGAAATATGTTGGATTTTTGCCTTGAATAACGGAGTTCTAATTTTGCTTTCGCCGTCAAATCGGGTATTCTCTTTCCTTTTTCTCTACTCAGCATAATCCTCTTCGTATGTTATAATTCTTTTCATATTTTGAAACATTGAGGACAATGTTTAGTTTAGGTTTGGGGGTATAGAGTAGATACCATGATAATATGCCATAATTAAAAACAGAACTCCTTCTTTTTGAAAAAATTGAAAAATTGAAAAAAAAAATTTAATAAATGAAAAAAATCATAAAAATGGAGCTCATTTACCTTGAAATGTTGACTCTTGTGCATGTATGTAAACATAAGGATTCTTAGTCTAGATATTTAGGCACCCTGATTCTAGCACAATTCACATAGTGATAAGAAACTTGCACCCGCACGATCTACAAATACATGTATAGCCTCATCCTTGAGGTGTTCTATCGGAAGTCACGATTGCCAATCACTTTAGAATACTGAACGAAACTTGACTAGCTTGTTCTTTGGTTGGTTGGGATAGAAGGTGGAGGTTACATTAAGAAAGACAACCATCGAATTTAACTGGGTGCATCAAAAAGGGCTACCTCTTGCTAAGAGTCATGTAATTTTTTGTTTCCTTTTGTATATGTATCAAAAGTGTTACCATGTTAAAAAAAATCAAAAAAAAAATAAAAAAATCAAGTATTTATCAATTTCATCCTCTCTTGTTCCAAAAATAAAAGAGAGTAGTCAATGTAAATAAGAGTCATCTTTTGTGTTTTTGTGTTATAAGCAAGGAAGGGTGTATGCCATTGATGTACAACACGAGTAATTGTGAAATACCTCCAACTCATTCACAATTCTCGTAAAGTCCGGACAGCTAGCTAGATTTCGACCTCGGTTCTTAGCGTGAGAAACTGTCTCTTGGTGATTAGTAGTCATAACATTCGATCTTTCTTTACACATGTGTAGATACACTTTACACTCTTATTACATGTCTTTATTTGTTATCAGTGCTAGGATTGTGCCTTTGATAGCTAGATTGACATCTCCATTTTGCTGTGAGCTTCTACTGTCTTGCACATGTCACATTTCATGGAATCTGAGCTTATATTTTGTCCTAGAACTTTGTAGGTACGTTCTAAGCAAACCTTCACGAGACTTCAACTCTTCCACTAGGGACACTTAGTGGTTTAAAAGGCTTAGTGCATACGCTAAATGCATTCGACAGACTAGCGACGGTGGTATAGGTAGGATTTCCTTAGTTTTGTTTTACTTGAGGACAAGTAAAATTCAGGTTTGGGGTATTTGATGAGTGCTAAAAAGTGCATATTTATATATCCTTTTGTTGGCAATTAACTCATCTTTTGTGCTCTAATTCTCCATTTTATCCCATATTCTGTATTTTCATTGTTTTCAAGAATAAATACTTTTCTTAATTAATTTTGTATTTTTAGGTTCTAAATAAAGTTTGGATGGAATTACGGAGCGAAAAGAGCAGAAAAGTGGTGGAAGCCGATAGGAATCACGCAAGGAAGCCGCGAAGAATGTTGTGCACAAGACCAAAAGGCTAGAAATGGGCTTAACAAGGAAGAATTGTTATTAAAGAAGATATGGTCTTGGCATACCCAAGGCCCAAAACCCTTACCCAAACCCATTTCCAATATCCATACCCGTCTCCTTCGTCAGCCGTCAGATTGGATCACATCTGAATCCAATGGTCGCAGCATCGCCAGTACATCAAAGTCTGAAGCTCCTGTCTAACACTACAGCACCTAACTCCATCTTAAGCCGTCAGTTTCGTTGTATCAGGCATCCGACGGTCGATACCAGCCTCTTCACTTGTAGCCGTTAGATCAATCTATCATTTCCGCATCCCACGGCTCAGCTTCGCGAATCATCGAGACTTGATGAAACCGCTCAACACCTAACACCTATACCCGCAGAACCAAACACACCCCTATCCCTAATTCCATCGACTCCACCTCCATCTTCTCCACTCCGTCTGCAACATCCTCACCTTCACCACCAACTCCGCCAACTCCACTGCCTCAACCACCACAATCAACCACCAAAAGCCATCATGGCCATCCCTCACCGAAACCCATCATTCCCCTAAAATTCTAGCCATCTATTCTCTCGATTTCTTCCCTGATTTCTCTCCGAAACCCTAGGTAAGAAATCAATAGAATAGGTCGAGTTAGAAACGCAATTGGAAGGCATGGAGAGAAACAGGAGAGTCAGAGAAGAAATGGGTCGACCTTCTTGAGTGATTTGTCACGTCAAATTAGGTAAAGTCGAACCCTAATTTCAACTGTGTAATTTGGGGATTTGGGGATTTTCTCTGTAAACCCTAATTGATTAATTTGGGTATAAATATGGGTTGTGGGTGTTGTGTTGAAGATATGCCTGGGCTAGCCAGTGCTTCACCCAAGAGGACTGGAATAGCCAGTGCCTCAAGGGTTAGTTCTTAATTTAAATTATTTTGTAAATTTCAATTGTATTTGTTCACCATGTCTAGTATGTTCTAATTTACTTGCTAGGGATTAGATGAAACTCTTGATTGCATGCTTGGATAGTTAGTATACATGTTATTGTTCTTGTGATGTTTAAACTGAAGTAGGACTGATAATTAGCCATTTGAGCTAATTCACCTGTGATCAGCTGTGCTGTAAGAAGACAGCTGATGCTAGGGGTGAAGTTGTGACTGTGGTTAAGAAATCAGTCCATTTGAAGGACTGTATTGAATTGCCTTAGGAATGATAGTTAACTAGTTGAGCCAAAATACCTGTGATCAGTTGTGTTGTAAGAAGACATCTGATGCTAGGGGTAAGTTAGCAAGGTTAGTTAGTGAATCACTCATTGTAGTCTTCCCTGAAAGAACAAGACATAGCTTGCATAAGAACTTCCTTAGTTTAGGATCAAGATGTGGAATCAAATGCCTTAGTATCCTCCTAGTCTACCATATGTAGCTTTAATCATCTTCACTGCCTTTGGCTCACTGCCACTGTCACTCTTTGCTTCATTAGTTCACTGCTTAGAGAATTAGCTTAGGAAACTTCAACTCACACCCTAGTCCTTGTGTATTCGACCCGTATTTGCACAAGCTACAATCGACACCGTGCACTTGCGGTTAACAAGTAGGCTTCCTGTTTGCTCTTATTTTCTTACATCCTTACAAGCCTACCAACACGTAGACTTGAGTTAGAGACGAACGAAAGTATTGCTCGAAATAACTTGAATTTCCAATATAGTGTATCCAATAATACCTTTGAGAATGAAGATAGTTATTCACATAATCAAGATGACGAGGATAAAATTGGTAACACTACTTGTTTAGATGAGGTCCAACCATTTTCATGTTATTATAATGATGATTATGATGAGGATAGTGTTGATGAAGAATTTGAAATAAGTAGGCATAGTGATCAGGAATTTGTTACTCCAATTGAACTTAATAATGATAATGTTTCTTGTTCAAATCCAAATAATTTTAATAATTATTCACCTATTCAAAAGGACGAGGATTTGACTAGAGATACTTTCGTTTTAGATGATGTGGTATTTCCTTATGATTACGAAGCCAACGATAGTTTAGAGGAACGAGTTTATTCTGAGAATATTTTTTTAGAGTCTAGCGATTTAGAAACATTAGTCTTAGAAGAAGAAGATGAACTCTTAGAGCTTTTAAATATGAGTGAGGATGCATCACCTGAGTATAATCTACACGAAGCAATTGACCATTTTCAGGATTCCGATGATCTAGAAATTAGGGAAATTGTAGCTAGTCTATCTAGAGACACCCAAAACTCTAAGTTTGGGGGTGATTATCATTCTCCTTGTGCCTTACCTTTAGCTCTTACATAGATCCCTCACTTGGGACTTGATATATGTGCCTCAACCATTGTGTCAGATTACCTTCATACTAGCTCTCCCGAACCTAATAATGTCCAGGAAGAATTTCAGTTGTTAGAAACCCATCCTCTGGTTGATGTGGTTTACCTAGGTTATGATACCAAGATTGACTTTGTTTTCCCACCAAAAACTTTTCAACCAATTGTGGGAACATATGATTTTCAGATGTGTCGGTTATTAAGTTTTGAGACTAAACCTAATTACTTTAGGATATTAGGGTCGACACATTTTCTTAAGAATGACCATTATTGTGGTCAACTACGTGAGTCAAATCCAATTGACTTAGAGGATCCCCAATTATTCAGGTTGTTGTTATGTGCTTCTAAGTTCTTAGTTGAGTTTTTCCAGACTCTAATACCTGAACCGGATCTTAGCTTTGAGGAAATCCAACCGGTGAAAACATTTTACTTAGACCCTTTTATAGAGCCTAAACCTGAACCACAACTAGATGTAGTTGTCTTAAGCAAGGGTATGTTCGGTATCTTCTTGGTTTGTTGCAGTTTCCTCTTCTTGTGGGTAACACTTTTTGATCCAGATGACCGACAATTATTCCGGCTGGTGCTATATGATTCTTCGTGGTGACTAATCCTTTCTTAGTCTGGCTGAAGACTTTAAACTTAGCACTTCTTGGGAGGTAACCCAATATTCATGCGACACAGTAATATCTTTCCTTATATCTTTTTCTTCAAGTGGTAACAGTTTCTCCTTGTTCATGCTTTTAATTTTATCTTTAGAACATTGAGGACAATGTTAGATTTAAGTTTGGGGGTAGGGGAGAAACTTTTTAGTTGCATTAAATAAACTCCAGAGCCTAGAAATTTATGCTTATTAAGGATGACACTAACCAATCTAAGCGGATGGAAGCATCTTGGTTATAGGAGTTCAGGAACCAATCTGATTAGATGGAAACATCTAAAGAGTCTATTCATAAAAGCACAGAGCTCAGGTGTTAGAAAAAAAGAAAACATGGTAGTTTCGCCATATCCTCGTGATGGAAACATCGAAAGAATCATGATCACTTCTTTTTTTTTCTTTTTATCATTGCTAGGGTGAAATAGAGTGACTGAGATAAAAAAAAATTGAGACCAGACCACTAGACCAACCGGAATAAATACAATAAAGTCGACCACTGGTACCCTTGTATATTCCAGCTGAGCTGACCTAGAGTGGGGATTATCGACCACTGGTTCCCTTGTATATGCCAGTGTGTTGATATTAATCCATACTAGTATCTCAGTCAATTAGGATAGGTTCACCTTAGTCAACATCATCCACATTTTTCTCTACATCCATCTTCTTCATCTATCCATGTGATTGGTTAACTCCAGTTTATGATGTCCAGAAACTATCTGAGTAGAGCTCTGTCACTTTATATGAATTTTAGTATGCTTGAGTGCAAACTCGTGTACATCAATTGGAATTTCGCATCAGGGTACCTCCTCCTGTAGTCAATAAGTATGCCAACCAAGGAGATTCTTTAATGCCTTCTGAGATTCTACGTAGATAGTTAGGGTCTGTAGTAAAGATTTTGTGGGTAAACCTCTGGTAAACCCTCCCGAGACTACAACTCGGTCACTAGGGCCACATAGTGAGTTTGAATTTTATTTTCTAGAATATATTTGCTCGAGGACTAGAAAATAATAAGTTTGGGGGTATTTTGATAGATACATTTTTGTGTCAGATTTGTCTTCGATCTCTGTACTGTTAGAACTCGATTTTTATACTTATTATGGTGTTCTTATGTTTGTTTAGGTGTTTTTGGAGAAGTACACTTATGTGGAAAAAGTTGCTCGAAAAGTGCTTTTCGGACACCCGGAGAAAAATTACTAAAGGCACCCTCACTTTGGATAAGGGGCACTTCAGTGGGACACCTGCTATTCGCACCCCCGGTTTGGTTAGGGGGAGGTCGTCCTCTACATTTCAAATTTCTGTTTGGCCGGAAACGGTGTTCATCAATGGCAGAATTTAGGGTTCGCGTTTTGGGCAGGATAAAAGGAGATTCAATGGTTGAGAATTGTTGGGATGATGTGACTGGTCCTAACAGGCCTGGTATGGCTTATCTTTTCGGACAGAATTGGCTAGATTCTCGCATTTAAGAAATCAGGGTATCTCGGATTTGGTTGGTCCATTCCGAATTCTGAGTGTGTTATCAAGTGATTTTCGTGTGACTGATGCGTGTTTGACACTTCTGGATGATGACTGGATGTATTTGGAGTATTTTTACACGATTCATACAGCTGCAGACGCATGAAGAGGAGGGAAAGGAAAGAAAATTGTCCGAGATTATTTTTATTTACTGCCGAGCTATGGAAAGATTTTCCGGAGTAATGAGCGAATATTCTTGTCTCTGTGGGGTATATATAGGCTTCTGGGATTACACGGAAGGGGGTGGAGAGTTAGGGGTAAGAACATAGTGTAGAAATTAGAGTTGCAGAGAGTTGTTGCTGCTGCCATTAGAGAAGAACACGAAGAACAATAGACTGCAAGTAGCAATCGTTTTCTAGTGTCTTAAAACCGTTTTGTTTTCTTCCAGAAAAAGACTGTTGCTTCTGCGAATGTTTTGTGCTATAATTTTGTAACAGCTTCTTTGCAATATTTGTAACACCCATGGACCATTGCAAATATCTGTTTTATACTATTTTTCCAATAAAAACACCATTTGATCTATGAGTTATCTTTTTGAGTGTGTTTTCATCATGAGAAGCTAGACCCCATCGCTGGGACGACGGACGAAGATGTTTTTCACCCATGTGGTAATTCCTTTATGACTATTTGCACTAATATAATTGATTTATGATTTTTTTTGATTATTTGTGATTTCGTTTGATGTCGCATGCTTAGTCTTAGGTACTTTTGATGCGTCATGCTTGTGATTTACATATAATTCTTTATAAAATCTACCTTGGCAAAGATTTAGAGTCGATGTTTGTTACTTTATGAGCTTTAATTGTCCGGAATTAATAGTTGAACCGCATGAATGTGAGAAGTGTTGGAATCCCGAGTCCCAGTCATCTCTTCATCCTATCACCATATTTGTATATATTTTCCTTATTTTCGTTTATTAAAACTTAAAATCAATCCAACAATGTCCGAGTGAACGACAACCTTTACCACTATCTAAAATTCAATCACCAATCAATCAGCTTTTCTTCCGGGGAGACAAATGGTAGGCTAGGAAAGATGACAGAAAATAAAAGCAAGATAAAGCCTACATGTTAAACCGCAAGTGCACGGTGTCGTGTTGTAGAATGTGCAAATACGGGTCGATCCAACAGGGACTAGTGTGTGTGTTTGAAGCTAGAGAAGTTCCTAAACTGTTTTTTAAGCTTAACAGAAAATAAAGGCAGTAACCAAAGGCAAGGCAGTAAACAAGTGGTGAAGTAAAATGCAAGACAGTAAAAGTAAGAGCAACAACAACAAAAAGAGGCAGTAACACAGGCAGTAAGCAAGTTAAACAGAGATATAAGTGAACTGAGGTTAGCAAATCCACCACTAATCTTGTACTATGCCTTCCATTGACTGCACCATTCTTGTCCCTATAGCAGATAAGGGGTAAGATCCTAGTCTGCCCTATATCTGAGGGGTTTCCCCACTAGAAAGACCAAGCACAACTAAGGCTTTTCTCCAAAGTACTAATTGTCTAAGTCAAGTACAACTAGTCTAAAGATCAAAGATGACCTGTTTGAGCATGAGTTGTAGTTCAATCATCATGGTGTAAACCTAACTACAAGGTATGCATGACATACAATGTGAGAGCAAGATGATGATGCACTAAGTTGAATCTTTCATAAGAATTGTAAACATCCAAGAGAAATATTATCAAAATGAACACACATCAATATTAGGGTTTCATTGAAACCTCAGCAAGCAAATTAGAACATATTGTAACTAACTGATAACTGAAATAGAGAGTTGAACATTAACACTACATGGAACATCAACAGGACAGTAACATTGAGGGCACTGGCTAGTCCAGGCCTCTAATGGATTTGCTCTGGCTAACCCAGGCTTACCCCAACAACACTAACCCCCATCTCTATTTATACCCCAAAATACAAAATTAGGGTTCTTACAAATCCCCAAATGGAAACAGTAAACTAGGGTTACAATTTTTACTTGATTGGATGGGATAATCATTACCTATAACGTCGACCCATTCTTTCTCTGTTCTTCCTGCTCCCTATTCTGTCTTCAATCACTTCTATAGACTCACCTATTTTACCAATTTCCCACCTAGGGTTTCAGAGATGGATATAGGGTAAATTGGTGAAACAAGTGGCTAGAGATATAGGGTAAGGTGGTGTTTCGTTAGAGTGGTTATGGAAGTCGTAGGGTGGATGTGGCAGAGGTGGTGGTGATGGCAGAGGTGGTGTCTGCGGCAGAGACAGTGGTGATGACAGAGGTGGTGTCTGCGACAGAGACAGGGTATGGGATGAAGATGGAGAAATTTTGGAAGAAGAGGAGAAGTCGATGGTTTTGGGAGAAGATATTTGGTGCTAGGGTGTTGAGCGGGTGTAGAAAATTCGATATCCAGCGAAGATGATACGTTGGATGATCACATCTGGATTGAATCGAACGACTAATATGGAACAAGCTTGCAGCAACCATTGGATGCGTGATACAACAATTCTGACGGCTTAGATTGGAGTTAGGTACTATGATGTTTGACAGGAGCTTCAATATTTGATGCTCGGTGATGAGGCCAACGTTGGATGATGTGATGGATCCAATTTGACGGCTCTTATGGAAATGGGTATGGATATTGGAAATGGATTTGGGTAAGGGTTTTGGGCCTTGGGTATGCCAAGACCATATCTTATTTAAGGACAATTCTTCCTCTTCAAGCCCACTTCTAGTTGATCCGGCTCTTGCAAACATCATTCTTCGCTGCCTTTCTGCGGGAGTCTTTGCCGTTTCTTTGCTCTTTTCGCTCCGTGAGTTAACCAGACTTTATTTAGTACCTAAAAATGCAAAATTAATTGAGAAAAGTATTTATTCTTGAAAACAACGAAAACACAGAATATGGGATAAAATGGAGCGTTAGTGCACAAATGATGAGTTAAATGCCAATAAAAAGGTGCAAATATATACAATATTTGGTACTCATCAAATACCCCCATACCTGAATTTTACTTGTCCTCAAGTAAAAAAAAACTAAGGAAATCCTACCTATACCACTGTCGCTGGTCTCTCCATTGCATTTAGCGAATGCAATAAGACTTTTAAACCACTAAGTGTCCCTAGTGGACGAGTTGAAGTCTCGTGAAGGTTTGCTTAGAACGTACCTACAAAGTTCTAGGACAAAATATAAGCTCAGATTCCATGAAATGTGACATGTGCAAGACAGTAGAAGCTCACAGCAAAATGGAGATGTCAATCTATCTATCAAAGGCACAATCCTAGCACTGATAACAAATAAAGACATGTGATAAGAGTGTAAAGTGTATCTACACATGTGTAAAGAAAGATCGGATGTTATGACTATTAATCACCAAGAGATAGTTTCTCAGGCTAAGAACCAAGGTCGAAATCTAGCTAGCTGTCCGGACTTTACAAGAATTGTGAATGAGTTGGAGGTATTTCACAATTACTCACGTTGTACATCAATGGCATACACCCTTCCTTGCTTATTACAATAAAACAATAAAAGATGACTCTTATTTACATTGACTACTCTCTTTTATTTTTGGAACAAGAGAGAACTATTGTCTTTACATGACACATATGGAATTAATAAATACTTGATATATATATATATTTTAACATGGTAACACTTTTGATACATATACAAAAGGAAACAAAAAATTACATGACTCTTAGCAAGAGGTAGCCCTTTTTGAAGCACCCAGTTAAATTCGATGGTTGTTTTTCTTAACGTAACCTCCACCTTCTATCCCAACCAACCAAAGAACAAGCTAGTCAAGTCTCGTTCAGTATTCTAAAGTGATTGTAAATCGTGATTTCCGATAGAACACCTCAAGGATGAGGTTATACATGTATTGGTAGATCGTGCGCGTGCAAGTATCTTATCACTATGTGAATTGTGCTAGAATCAGGGTGCCTAAATATGTAGACTAAGAATCCTAAAAATTACATATTTGCACAAGAGTCAACATTTCAAGGTAAATGAGCTCCATTTTTATGTTTTTTTTTTCGAATTTTTTTTAATTTTTAATTTTGATTTTTTAATTTTTTTAATTTTTATTTTTTTTCAAAAAGAAAGAGTTCTGTTTTCAATTATAGCATGTTATCAAAGTATCTACTTTTCACCCCCAAACCTAAACTAAACATTGTCTTCAATGTTTCAAAAGATAAACATGATTATAACACATACCATGAGAACGATGCTAAGTGTAGAAAAAGGAAAGAGATTACCGGATATTGGCGAAAGCAAATTTTGAACTCCATTATTCAAGGCAAAACCCAACAGTAACTCAACTGAATTCACATTGGGTTAGCACAATATATACAAGAAACATATGATTCCACTAAACATTACCTACCAGATTATATACAAACAATTCACTATATACGTACAGTCTAAAGAGTTGATGATCAACCCAAAAGACAAAGTGTTGAAACATAGACAGTTTCAAACAACTAAAATTGGACTGAAATGAGAGCGAGAGTGAAAAACCGGATAAATCACCCCCAAACCTGTAATTTTCAGCAGGTTTACTTTTAAGCACAAAATCTTTCCATTTTAGGGGTGCGGGATTCACAAGGTCTAACTCAAAATGGACTTTGTTTGGGATGGTCAGAGAAATTAATTCCAACTGTGGCTCTTTAAAAATGTTGTATTTTGATGCAAAATAGTCCAAAAGGACTTGGGAGGCACACAGTTCCAGGCCTAGATTGGGAATTTTCAGAAAAGTTGGTTTAAAAGTTTTGTTACAAACCAAATCTAGGTTGGGTGGAATAATCTCAATATGCGATTTAGGTAAGAAAGTTGGTAATTCTAAGTTATTTTCATAGATAAGATCAATAGTACCAACACATACTTCCCCTAAATCATAAATTGGTAAATCATGCTCACATTCATCGAACAAAACATCAAGACCTAAATCGGTATCATGATTGTCCGTACTACTCAAATCAACATCGGAAGAAACAACATATTGGGACTTAGGCAGGGAATCAGACACATCAAATTTGTTTTCATGCATATTAACATTAGTGTCTACAGAAGATTCAACTATTCCTATGTCATGCTCATCTTCGAAGAACAATTGTACAAGTACCATATCAATATCAAAATCATATGATTTTCTATGAGTATTAGAAGAAACAACATTCATGAAGGTCGAGGGCGAGAAGCCATATGCTATTGAACCAAAAGGTTCCACAATATTTTCATGTTCTTCTAACATAACATCATTATCATCATAATCTTCATAATCATCATCATGGTAACCTGCATATTGGTCCTCATTAACAGTGGTGGTGTCATTAGTCGATTCATGTCCCTCTAAATTAGGTTCATATTCAACATCATTTACATGAATGGGACTAGACACTTCATTAGGGACAACATACATTTCCTCATGAATTTCCTCCTTCTGTAGGTGAAGCAAAATCTGATCTAAATATGCCTGAATTCGTGATGTAGATCTAACAAAGTTTTGCTCACTGAGTCTGAAAGCTTCTGTGGTGGAGTCTAAATTCATGGGAGTACAAAATTCTTCATATTCAAATTGTGGTGAACGGTACATGTGTGCATGGTCATTAGGGTTTATAAAAGATTGATCGCAACCCTCAAAGGATTGATTATGGTCCCAATGACTACCAGCCTCACAATTTGTGGGCATTTCATAATTTGGATTTTCATGAGATTCTCTAAATTGCCTATAATCATGCAAAATATAACAATATTTATCCGGGTAGTCTAAACCACCACATAAGGTACATGCATAGATTTCAGGTCGTCTATGTGAACTAGATGCTACAGATTTCTCATGTGTTTGCATTTCTAAAGCAGTGATCCGAGCCTCTAACTGATTCACAAGTGACGAGTATGTGAGTTATATATTGTCTAGATGTTCATTTTCACTTAATGGTGGATGATACATGTGTGAATAGTCATTAGGGTTTGCATATTGAGGTTCATGACCTACAGAAGGTCCATAATAATAATTCCTATAACTATTGACATCATGGTCTGTGGGAGGCTCATAAGGTGAATCTTGCCCGTAAGCTTTTCTAATAGATTTATTCCCAGTGGCAGACCAAAATCCAGACATGTTATGTTTATAAAACAATCACACAATTCAAAAAGAGAAATAAGGCCCGCACTTTTCAGCTATGGGTTTCAAAATTTTGATTTTTAGGCTTTAAAGGTAAAGCCTATTTGGGAATTTTTTGGTTTAACTGGGTTTTAAAATTTGGTTTCAAAATGGGAGCAAAATTTTGGTTTAAATGGAAGCAATTTTTGGTTTTAAAGAGGGAGAAAAATTTTGGTTTTTGAATGGGAGAAAACTTTTGGTTTTAATTGGGAGATAAAAAGAAAAATTTGGTTTTTAATATTGGGAGAAAAACTTTGATTTTAAAATTGGGAGCAAGCCCACATTGGTGGAGCAAGAATTTGGTTTTGAGTTGGGAGAAAAATTTGGTTTTTATGGGTTTTGAAAACTCCTTTTGGTTTTAATGGGATGAGGCCCAGCTAACTGGTTCAAATTTTCTGTGGGACAAGCCCAGCGAACGGTCTAGAGATTTGAGTACACGGCCCAACTAACGAGTTCAGTGAACCAAGCCCAGAAATGCACGAGGCCCAGCTGGGTATTTGATTTTTGGGCTCTCAGTTAGCCAAAATACGAGGCCCACTTGGGCTTAAAAACGTTTTACAAATTCTGAGTTGGGTTCAAGCCCAGAGTTCAGAAACAAAGTGCACTTGGGTTCAAGAGTTTCAGAATCAATTTACAAGGCCCAGAATTTCAGTTTTTAAAGCAAGCCCACACAGTTATTGGGTTTAGGCTTACTCTTTTTAGCACAGCCCAGCTGCTCTGTTGTTCTAGTTGCACAGTCCAGTTGGGCTTTGGTTCACAGCAGCAACAGCACCAGCAGCAACAACAGCAACACAACCAAGAGCAGCAGCAGCAACACCAGCTCCACAGCAGCAGCAAAATTTGCAAGTTCAGTGAAATGCAATGAGATGCACAGCAAGAAGGCAGAGATTATGTGAATGCAGGAGGCAGTAAGATTAATTGAAAGATGCAAGTTATGATGCAGAATAGTATGCAAAGATAAATGCAAGAACAATATGCAGTGAAGATGCAAAATGCAAATGCTACTAGAGAAGAGAAGATGCAGATGTAGTGATGATGCAAATGAACAACAAGAGAAAAAGATAAAAGATAAATGCAAGTACATCTAAGAAAGTGCAAGAATAGCTAAGATACAAGCCCAGAAAAGCAATGAAGATGAACAAGCTAAGATGAGCATGTTAATGCAAAACAATATGCAGACAAGTTAGTATGCAGAACAGCAAAGATGATGCAAGTAAGATGAATATGCAAGAATCAGGAACAACACTTAGTTAAAAGATGCAAGAATAGCACTAAGCTAAAAGATGCAAAGAAGAAGAAAAACAAGTATGCTTACACTAAATGCACAACAAGTAATAAGAACAACAAGTATGCTTACACTAAATGCACATCAAGTGAGCTAAATGCTTACAGAACTAAGTTATGCCAAGTGAGACTAAGATGCACATCAAGATGCAGGAACTAAGATGCACAGGAACTAAGATACAGGGACTAAGATGCACAACAAAACTACACATCTATAACAGAAATTAGCCCAGAAAACAGTTAGGACAACAGTTCAACTACACAGCAGTCAAGTCCCCGGCAGCGGCGCCAAAAACTTGGTAGGCTAGGAAAGATGACAGAAAATAAAAGAAAGATAAAGCCTACATGTTAAACCGCAAGTGCACGGTGTCGTGTTGTAGAATGTGCAAATACGGGTCGATCCAACAGGGACTAGTGTGTGTGTTTGAAGACAGAGAAGTTCCTAAACTGTTTTCTAAGCTTAACAGAGAACAAAGGCAGTAACCAAAGGCAAGGCAGTAAACAAGTGGTGAAGTAAAATGCAAGACAGTAAAAGTAAGAGCAACAACAACAAAAAGAGGCAATAACACAGGCGATAAGAAAGTTAAACAGAGAGATGAGTGAACTGAGGTTAGCAAATACACCATTAATCTTATACTATGCCTTCCAATGACTGCACCATTCTTGTCCCTATAGCAGATAAGGGGTAAGATCCTAGTCTGCCATATATCTGAGGGGTTTCCCTACTAGAAATACCAAGCACAACTAAGGATTTTCTCCAAAGTACTAATTGTCTAAGTCAAGTACAACTAGTCTAAGGATCAAAGATGACCTGTTTGAGCATGAGTTGTAGTTCAATCATCATGGTGTAAACCTAACTACAAGGTATGCATGACATACAATGTGAGAGCAAGATGATGATGCACTAAGTTGAATCTTTCATAAGAATTGTAAACATCCAAGAGAAATACTATCAAAATGAACACACATCAATATTAGGGTTTCATTGAAACCTCAGCAAGCAAATTAGAACATATTGTAACTAACTGATAACTGAAATAGAGAGTTGAACATTAACACTACATGGAACATCAACAGGACAGTAACATTGAGGGCACTGGCTAGTCCAGGCCTCTAATGGATTTGCTCTGGCTAACCCAGGCTTACCCCAACAACACTAACCCCCATCTCTATTTATACCCCAAAATACAAAATTAGGTTCTTACAAATCCCCAAATGGAAACAGTAAACTAGGGTTACAATTTTTACTTGATTGGATGGGATAATCATTACCTATAACGTCGACCCATTCTTTCTCTGTTCTTCCTGCTCCCTCTTCTGTCTTCAATCACTTCTATAGACTCACCTATTTTACCAATTTCCCACCTAGGGTTTCAGAGATGGATAGAGGGTAAATTGGTGAAACAAGTGGCTAGAGATATAGGGTAAGGTGGTGTTTCGTTAGAGTGGTTATGGAAGTCGTAGGGTGGATGTGGCAGAGGTGGTGGTGATGGCAGAGGTGGTGTCTGCGGCAGAGACAGTGGTGATGACAGAGGTGGTGTCTGCGGCAGAGACAGGGTATGGGATGAAGATGGAGAAATTTTGGAAGAAGAGGAGAAGTCGATGGTTTTGGGAGAAGATATTTGGTGCTAGGGTGTTGAGCGGGTGTAGCAAATTCGATATCCAGCGAAGATGATACGTTGGATGATCACATCTGGATTGAATCGAACGACTAATATGGAACAAGCTTGCAGCAACCATTGGATGCGTGATACAACAATTCTGACGGCTTAGATTGGAGTTAGGTACTATGATGTTTGACAGGAGCTTCAATATTTGATGCTCGGTGATGAGGCCAACGTTGGATGATGTGATGGATCCAATTTGACGGCTCTTATGGAAATGGGTATGGATATTGGAAATGGATTTGGGTAAGGGTTTTGGGCCTTGGGTATGCCAAGACCATATCTTATTTAAGGACAATTCTTCCTCTTCAAGCCCACTTCTAGTTGATCCGGCTCTTGAAAACATCATTCTTCGCTGCCTTTCTGCGGGAGTCTTTGCCGTTTCTTTGCTCTTTTCGCTCCGTGAGTTAACCAGACTTTATTTAGTACCTAAAAATGCAAAATTAATTGAGAAAAGTATTTATTCTTGAAAACAACGAAAACACAGAATATGGGATAAAATGGAGTGTTAGTGCACAAATGATGAGTTAAATGCCAATAAAAAGGTGCAAATATATACAATATTTGGCACTCATCAACAAATAACTAATAAAATTATCGTTTCCCATGAGCTTATCCATTGTATGAAAAAATCAAAAGCCAGAAAATGTCATTTTGCTCTAAAATTAGATCTCTCACGATCTTTTGACATAGTGGAGAGGAACTTCATTAAATCTGCTCTATTATCGTTAGGCTTTGGGGATTGTTGGGTAAATATCATAATGCAATGCATATGAACTAATTCTTTATTCATCCTTCTATACGGTTCCCCGGGACTGAAATTCTCCACTTCGAGAGGCCTGAGACATGGTGACCTGTTTTCTCCATATTTATTCTTAGTCTGCATGGAGATGCTCTCTAGACTCCTAGAAATGGCAATTTCTGAAAAGAAAATTTCGGGCAATGCTCCAAACATATCCCATCTTTTCTTTGTTGATGACTGCTTCTTGTTCACAAGAGACGATCTAAGAGAAGCAAAAAAACTTTTAGACATTCTATCTAGATTTGGCGAGATTACATGTCCAATGGTCAATCTTCAAAAACCGGGTATATACTTTAGCACTAGAATACATCCGGAACATGGGAAAATCATTGCAAGAATCCTAAAAGTTCCCCTAATGACAAAAAATGATAGATATTTGGGAAGTTCTCTTTTCTTTGATAAACAAAGGAAAGAAAATTTTGAACGTTTGTTACAAAAATATTACGCTACTCTGCAAGGTTGGAAATCTAAGTTACTCTCTCAAGCAGGCATGACAGTTCTAATAAATTCCATTTGTTAAGGTTATTCAACATACCAGATGCAAGCGCATTCTCTCCTAAAAGAAATGCTAGATCAACTGGACAAAATCCAAAGAGATTTTTGGTGGAATAAAGATAAGCCCAAGAGCATATGAGGATATATAAAGTTTTGGGTTATCATTTGCAGACCTATTTCCCAAGGAGGTCTAGGAATCAAAACCCCCCACCAATTTAATATTGTTCTTCTTACTAAACTAGCTAGAAGACTTATTACAGATCAAGACCAACTTTGGGCTCAACTTCTCATAGCTAAATATTTCCCAAACTCTCGTCCTCTTGAATTTTCTAGGTCTTCAAAACTATCCTGGATTTGGACGAGCATACAAAAAGGGTTGAACCTCATTAAAGGAAATTTTGTCCGGTAAGTAAAAAACGGAGCATCCACGAAAATTTGGGAAGATAAATGGGTTCCTAATACAAATATTATTCAAAAACCCATCAATATTCAAGAACCTTCTCCACAGAGGGTAAATGAGTTGATAACTACTGAAGATAGATGGGACCAAGACAAACTAGATAAATATTTCGATCCAGATATAAAAGCAGAAAATTCTAACCATTTCTCCAAAAAGAAAGGAGCAAGAAAAAATGAGATGGAAACATCACCCTTATGCAATCTTCTCGAATATATATATATATCACTTTCTCATTAACCAGGATCAAGAGAACAATATCTCTAATGTTTTCCCCTGGAAAAAGATTTGGAAGATTCAAGCAATACCGATGATCAAATTATTCGTTGGAAATTAGCCTCAAAAGACATCCCAACTAACTCAAGACTTGGAGCGCATAATATAAACATAAACAAGTATTTTCCAATGTGTAATTTTCAGGAACAAGAAACAGAACAACATCTAATCCGGTTTTTCCCTTTTGCAAGAGTTATTTGGTTCGGTCTCTCTCTTGAAGTAGTAAACACAAGAATTCGTTCGGACTCCATAGAAAATTGGATAAAAGAGTGGATCATAGAACCAGACTTCATGCCATAGAAGGATAAAATCGCAACCATATCCTGATTTATTTGGAAGCATTGATGTTCGGCAGTGTTTGAAAAAATCTCTCCAAATCTGAATATCCTTATAGATCAAATCAAGAATTTCTTATTGCACGACTCTTAAGCAAAACTTTAGAAGAATACGATGATCCAAAAAAATAATATCCCCAAGGAAAAATGGTCTGACTTAAATTCGGACTGGATAATACTTATTGATGCAGCTTTTAAAAATGAAGATTCGTCTGTGGGATATGCATTTTTACTCTACCCGTGGACAACGTATCATTCATGCACATTTCTGCAGGATCGGAGTGGGATACTTCGTTCTTTGATGTAGAATCAAAAGCATTGCTAAAATCGTCTACTTGGTTAAGTGAAAACATATTATCTAGTGTCTCAATAGTTACAGACTGCGAAATTCTGGCGGAGACGATCAATAAATCCTACAAAGACTATCCTTGGAGTGCAGAAAACACCATACTGGAAACCATATCAATCCCGGAAAAGTTACCAAAAGCTCATGTAAAGTATACTAAAAGGAAATATAACTTTGCGGCGGACTACATTGCAAAAGAAGCTCGTCTAAGCATCTTCAGCACATGTCGGTCCAACTTCAGCTAAGGGTTTTAAAATGTAGTATTATTTCCAATGTATTTGATAAAAATGAGCTTATTAAGCTTTTGTACTATATCTTTTGATTAATATAGTTTAACCTTTCCATAAATAAAAAAAGATGCATAGTGGTATTCTCCACATACCACTTTTCCTCTTGTTATTCTTATTCTCTCTTTTGTCTCCTTTCTTTGGTTTTATTTCTTGTTATATGCTTCATTTGTACTATATGTTTTCAATCCCTAGTTCTGTTCCTCCCAGATTTTGTTTTAAGAAAGACTAGGTTAGAATCCTTGTTTTCCTCTTTCCTTTAGTATGTCTCTGTGAGTAAGGAGGTGCCTCGATAAACTTGTAACTTCCAATTAATTTTGGGTAGAATTTTTAGTATTAAAGATAATAACTTTAATTTTTGTTTCTTCCTTATTATAAGGGTAAAAGAAGCTTAAATTGAAAGGTTAGTAATTCTATTTTATGGTGTTTTGTTTCAATTTCTACATTATTATATTGCAAGTAGAAGTAACACTTTATATTAGTTGGTATCAGGAGATTTGGTTTGATTTTTTTTGGGGAAGGTCGTGGTGAAGAGATTATTTCTTTATTTGTCAAGTAATTAGGGGTTCATTCTCCTTATGATTTCATTATGAATCCAAGAAAAAGAAATCAAGGTGAAACTTCTTTGAAAGAAGAATTGGAAGTCTTTAAGCATGAAGTGTTTGTTAAAATGCAACAACGAATGAATGCAAATTTTGAAGATTTTTTTTTAAGACTTGCTAACTTATATATCCATCAAGATCAATCTAGAACTCAATATCATAATTATGAAGAAGAAGTGACGGACGAGGACACCACTTCTTTTGGTAGTCATGTTCATCCACAAGGGAGACGACAAATATTTGAAGAAAGATCGAGATTCCACAATGTTACTACTTCAAATCGATGGAAGGTGGACTCAAGGTTGATATTCCGGAATTCCATGGGGGTCTAGCTCCGGAAGACTTTGTTGAATGGTTGGAAACGGTTGAAGAAATGTTGGACTTCAAGAAAGTGCCCGAAAATAAAGAAGTTGGGTTGGTTGCAACACGATTTCGAGGAAGAGTCGGTGCTTGGTGGCGACAACTTAAAAAAATGAGTTTAAGGAGAGGTCAAGCTAGAATTGAATCTTGGGAGAAGCTTAGAACATATGAGAATTGAATTTATACCCCACAATTATACAAGACTTATCTATCAACAACTCCAAAATCTTAGACAAGGGTCCAAGTCGATTGATGACTACAAGAAAGAGTTCTTTCAATTGATTGCAAGGAACGATATTAACGAAACGGAAGAACAAATTATAGCAAGGTATATTGGAGGTTTGAGAATGCAATATCAAGATACTTTAAACTTATTTGATATCTATTTGGTGTTGGAAGCTTATCAAAGGGAATTATTTTCAGAGAAGCAATCTGCAAGGAGAGTTTCTCATGCCAATTGGAGTACTCATACTCAAGGAGATGTTAAAACTACTACCTCTCCAATGCCAACTAATCGATCTCCAACTACTAGAATTCCATCACAACCCAGTACTTCTCAACAAGTCTTCCAAGGTAAATGTAACAAGTGTGGAGAAGGAGGTCACATATGAATTTAGGAAGAGTGATCGCCCGGGGAAGAACTTACTTGTTCATGATGATGATGAAGGTGATGTATATTTGGATCTTCTGGAGCCACCAATATTTGATAAAGAACCCGACGAAGAAGTGGAAGAGGAGTTTATCACTGATGACCAAGGACCATCTTTGGTTGTATTGCGTGACTATTTTACTCCAAAACTTGATAAAGGTGATCGATGTCTACGCCATAATATTTTTCAAATCACTTGCACAATTGGAGGGAAGTTTGTAAGCTTGTGATTGATTCGGGGAGTTGTGAAAATATCGTTTCCAAAGAAGTGGTTCGAAAGTTGAAGTTAGAGAAAAAAGAACACCCTTGTCCATATTCTTTATCATGGCTTAACCAAAGAAGCGGGGTAAAAAGTCACTAAACGTTGTCTTATTAATTTTTCTATTGGTACCAAATATGTAGACAAAGTTTGGTGTAAAATTGTTTTTGATGGATGCACGTCATTTACTTCCTGGGTGGCCTTGGAAATATGATCGGTTTGTGAATCATGATGGGAGATCTAAAAACTATTATTTCATGTGGAGCAATAAGAAGTTGACTCTTGTACCCGGTATACAAACCGGAAAAGTGTTGTGACTCGTGAACTCGGGTTGGTACGCATACCCAGTATGCAAACCGAATAAGTATGTGAACTACTGAAAAAAAATTGTCTTAAGGGTATCCAAACCCGGTACACGTACCGTGACAAAATAACTCACGAATTGGATGTAGGTATATGTACGAAGTGCACATACTTACCCTGTCGAAAATTTTCAGATGCATTAGAATTATTTCTATGAGATAATCAGTATTTGAACAACTCTCTAAAAACACTATCTAGATATGATTGATCACATTTGTGACTCAAGATTAAAGTTTTAAAGTGTTATATAAAAATGGTTAAGCTTATCGTTCGACTAGCTAGTTTCGGATAACTTTTCATGAACAAGTCACTGTACATGGTTCGGTTACGGTTCACCCTAACCAGAGTGCTAATCTCAAGTCAAGTTTTTCATATTACGGTGATTATTGATTACTTGATTCCAAAGCTACCTTAGCTTAAATCTAAAGTAACCTTGACCTTGAAAATGTCTATATAAGGAGGACCTCAAATAACTGGGATCTTTGAATCCCTGACACTATTCTTGTGTGTCATAGTTGAAAACTAGATTCGTCTTCTTCTTTAAACCTTTTTAGGTTTAGCGACTAAAAAGACTTCACCTAGGGATTCGTGAAGCCAGGTCCAACTATATTTATCTTGATAGTTCGTGTATCCTGTTTTTGCTTTGATTGTTGAGCCTTTAGGTCCAATAGGCAAGATAGATAAAAATCACGAAGTTTCTTCGTCTAAGACTTTGTGATTCCACAAGTATCTACTTGTGAGGTGAATAATAATCTAGGATGCTCTTCGGGAAGCATAAGACCCGATTTTGAGGTTTGCAAGACTTTGTCTATTGCAATCGATTTCCTATCTCACCTTGATCTTTGATCAGAATGAAAATCACATATAGGATTATCTGTGGGAGGCAGATTCGTTTAAAGTCTTCAATTGAGTTGAAGCAACTCTTAGGCCGTAAAGGACGTCAGCTAAGGGAATCAATTATGCAGAGTCTTGCGGGATTCAAGAGGCGTAAGGAGCGCGACTGTAAATGAATTGTTGTGACAGTATATTCGGTCTCAACTACATTCCATTCCGAAATTTTGATAGTAGGATAGTGTCTGTAGCGTCTTAAAACAGTTTAGTGTTCAAATCTGGACTAGGTCCCGGGGTTTTTCTGCATTTGTGTTTTCCTCTTTAACAAAATTTCTGGTATCTTTGTTATTTCTTTTTCCACATAATATTGTTTATCTTTATCTTTATAATTGAAATGTCACATGTTGTATGTAAATCAATTCAAGTAGATAAGTCCATCGCAATTGTTAGATATGACTTGATTGATCTTGGATATTGATCTTTGGAATCGTCCAAGTACTCTCACAGAATAATCAGATTCACGGACTTGTCTATGTTTATATACTGATTGTGAGAGAAAGAGATATAAGCTCTTCATATAATTCTTGATTGAGATTCATTAAGTTTTAACTCTCGGAATTGTATTTGAGTTTAGTCCATATATGTTACCTAAGAAAAAGTTGGTGGTGTATTTTGGTGCTCCCACATTTTTAATTACAATAGTCAACTTCGTTAGGTCAGACATGAACAATAAAAATGTTGATACTTGCTCGTATTACTTTGAAAAACCTGAAGACGTGTAGGCATCAACGGACACATCATCCTTCTGTTCGAGGTTAGTAATACAAAATTGACTTGTTCCATTTCAATCTACGTTTCTTTCAAGTCGTTTAGATTCAAACATAACATAATAAGTATATGTATATGTCTCTAGTATTATTGACTTTATCATTTCATTATGGTCAAAGTGTCAAGGATGCATATACTAGTTGTTTTATAAAATTTTGGGGTATAATATTTATTATATGGACTTCGTATATTCGACATAATATTATTTGGTAATTCGTTAATTACTAGTTAGTGTGTTGAACTTTAGGTTGGTTCGATACCTATAAAACTATGTTTATTTATATGAGTTTAAGGAAGTAGACTTGTGAAACTTGTTTTGTAGTTGAAAGGAATCAAACGATATATTGTAGGACCGATCCCTAACCAAGAATCTCTAATAGGACCAGTCCCAAGGATCTCTTCCAGGATCGATCCTTAATGTTAACCAATTAAACGTTTTTGGATTCGGCCACTTAGGGTTTGGATAGTTGTTGAAAGTACGGTTTGGTTAATATGGATAATTCACAAGATGTCGACATGGTATTTGAGCATGTGTTAAACTCTTCTTGACTTAACATCTACAAAGGATGACCGACTGCAAGAGCTCCGCCAGTTATATCAAGAGCGAGATCGAGCTTGGAAGTATGATCTAGATGCACTATTGAAGCAGCATTACTGGATTCGGCCACTTTGGCCTCTGCTATGCATGACTCAAAATGCAACAGGGGTCGGTGGTAGAATCTGAGACTCGGCGGAACATTGAGTTTGAGAACTTGAAAAAGGATCTATATGATACACATTCTGTTACGGTAAATATGAAAGAAGAGCTTCGACGTCGCAAAAAATCTGAAGCTCAAGAAAAAATGTAGGTTGGTGAAAAACCTAAGACAGTTGGAAACAACAAAGACAACCATGGAGACATTTACATTGGATTCATTAACAAGAAAATCTATAGATATCTCAATAGCATGGGGATTCATGGTGTACCGTCTTTCTGGATGGTGCTATTATTTGGGTGGACCACTATGGAAATATTTTATCTTTCGATCTGGCTAATGAAAAATTGCAATTGCTCCCACCAGCACCTTATTTTGAAGCATTTCTCGACGATTTGGGTCCCGAAGAAATTTGATGTTCTTATGAGCTACGGATCTTGGAGGATGCTTGTGTATTGCTATACAACACCATGAACACCATGACGTTTATATGACTTCTGGTTATTAAAGAAGAAAGAGAAGGATGAGGGTGAGTACAATGTTAATTGCGACAAAAAAAAAAAAGCACTTGTCATGGAGTTGGACATGGTGGGTGTGGCGGACCGTAAAATTACGCCTTGCGTGCCTAGGTGTGCAGGCCATAACTCCCTCGATGCGCCATAATGATGCTACTTACCGGGCCTTAAAGCTAGGCAAATGCACGTCCATTTTCCCATGCAAGCATGCTCGTGGAGCATGATGCAGCTAGCTTAGTTTCCACACTGTTCCAACTTACCATAAAATAAGGGTATGATAAAGAAGCTTGATTTCGAGATTTGATATTTCGAACGAAGATCTCTTTTGAAATATTTACTCGAAAAAACTCTCTCAAATGAAATTTGTTGGTTATCGAAATAATACCCTCTCCTATATAGTATTTATCTCACATACGAAATCTTCTTTAAGCCATCAAGCAACACCGCCACCGCCACCAAATTCTTCAACTGATATTAGAATCCTTGTACTAGAAGAAGATAAAAGGAGAACTCCTGATGATGATTGAAAAAGCGGGGGTCTAACAACCACACCCAATATTTCGCTTAGAAATCTGTATGGACAAACTCCAATATACTTTCTAGAGAATCAACTAGACAGTCAGACTCAGTCTAGATTAAAAGTATATCAAAGAGTTTATATCTCAATCTCTCGATTTGATCTTTACTCAAGTAAATAGAAATCTGCGAGTCTTTATCAAAGAGAGATAACTTGGATGGTACCAAAGACCAATATCCAAGTGTCAATAAATTTAAATCAACAACCAAAAATGTCGGATATTCTAATTGATTGAAAAACGCACAACCTGTGATATTTCAATTATATAAACAAATATAATGGGGAATAGAAATAACACAGACACCAGAATTTTGTTAACGAGGAAACCGCAAATGCAGAAAAACCCCGGGACCTAGTCCAGATTGAACACACACTGTATTAAGCCGCTACAGACACTAGCCTACTCCAAATTAACTTCTAACTGGACTGTAGTTGAACCCTAATCAATCTCACACTGATCCAAGGTACAGTTGTGCTCCTACGCCTCAGATCCCAGTAAGATACTGCGCACTTGATTCCCTTAGCTGATCTCACCCACAACTAAGAGTTGCTACGACCCAAAATCGAAGACTTTAATAAACAAATCTGTATCACACAGAAACATCTACGATAATAGATAAATTCGTCTCCCACGAATATACCTACGAATTTTGTTCCGTCTTTTGATAAATCAAGGTGAACAGGAACCAATCAATAATACCATACTTATATTCCCGAAGAACAGCTTAGTATTATCAATCACCTCACAATAATATTAATCGACGCAGCGAAAAAAGATATTGCGGAATCACAAACGATGAGACGAAGTTTGTTTGTGATTACTTTTCTATCTTGCCTATCGGAGATATAAAATCTCAAGCCAATTATTTCAATTGTACTCGTACGATAGAAGATGCAAGATCAGATCACACAACTACAAGAAAAGTAGTATCGGTCTGGCTTCACAATCCCAATGAAGTCTTTAAGTCGTTAACCTGGTTTAGAAGAAGAAACCAAAGGTTAAAGGAGAATCGACTCTAGATTAGCATAACTAGTATCACACAGAATGTGTGGGGATTAGGTTTCCCAGTTGCTAGAGTTCTCCCTGATATACACTTTCAAATCAGGGTTTGCAATCAATGTTAGCTTAGTAACAAAGCATTCAATATTCTCGTTAGATGAAAACCTGATTAGATTCAAGCTAATATTTCTCAACTGTTAGATCGAAAACTTAGCTTGTCACACACAAATGAAATGTCCAATTTTGGGTTTATGAACCGTACCTAAACATTAACATTTGTTGGATCAACAAGTCAACCAAATGGTTATCCATATGATTACTCTCATATCAACCTTATTCTTCTTCACCATAACTAGTTCAAATGACTCAAATGAACTAGTTAGAGAGTTGTTCAATTTCAAGGAAATCTTATGTAACTACGCAAGACACAATTGAAGCAAAATAGGTTTAATTCAGTTGAATCGGTTCATGAACTTTATAGCCACGGTTTGCAAAAGCATTCCTTAGTTTATTTAAACATTAGTTCAAGAACAACCGACTTTAGATATAACCTTCTCAAGTTCGCGGACTGGGTTCGCGGACTTAAGCTCATGGAAGGAGTACACGAACTCCAGCAGAAAATCTCGAGCCAAGAAGTTCCGCAAGTTCACGGACTTGGCTCACGCCACTTCCAACTTCTCTTGATCAACAAAGTTAGAAAACTTTGTTTCAAGGAATATGACTTATGCATATATGTGTTTCCACAACAATGCTTATATCCACCAATGGTTATGTAATCTAAACTCTCATTCCAATCATTGAAACAGTCTCAGAGAACGTTATATAGTCGTTATTCACAGACCATTTTTCGTCAGAGCAATTTTCAAAGTGATTGAAACATAACATGACTTTCGTCACTTGGTAAAGATGAATTCGGCTAAAGCGAAAGCTTACCAACACACATTTCGAGAAATAGATAGGCGAGATAAACTCGTCTTGAAATATCAAATGTGTATAATGAAAGTCTATATATCAAAACGACTTTTGTCTCAAGAGTAGGAGATAAAGTAAATAGACTTTTGAGTGACAGATAAGTTCAAGTCTCCACATACCTTTTAGTTGATGAAGATCCACCAGCTCCTTGAGTAGTCCTTCATCTTGTATGATGATGTCCATGGAGTCTTGAGCTCAACTACACTTTCTATCCTAATCCAAGACCTTAGCTCTAATAGGCTCGTAATCAAGACTTATAGTTTTGATCACTAATATTGAAAAAGCGGGGGTCTAACAACCACACCCAATATTTCGCTTAGCAATTTGTATGGACAAACTCCAATATACTTTTTAGAGAATCAACTAGACAGTCAGACTCAATCTAGATTAAAAGTATATCAAAGAATTTATATCTCAATTTCTCAATTTGATCTTTACTCAAGCAAATAGAAATCTGCGAGTCTTTATCAAAGAGAGATAACTTGGATGGTACCAAAGACCAATATCCAAGTGTCAATCAATTTAAATCAACAACTAAAAAGGTCGGATATTTAATTAATTGAACAACGCACAACCTGTGATATTTAAATTATATAAACAAATATAATGGGGAATAGAAATAACACAGACACCAGAATTTTGTTAACGAGGAAACCGCAAATGCAGAAAAACCCCGGGACCTAGTTGATCGCTTTCGTATGCGTCAAAAATAAATTCACTTTCCTAAAGTATATGATAAGAAAGAGTTCGTTTCCACAGAGAGGCGATTGTAGCTATTAAGTATTCAATTTCCTAAGTAACCAATTAGGGAGATTTCTGATTTTATAAAGCAATATGAATTAAATTAAAAGCAAAGTAAATAGTAGAATGTAATCAATGAGAGAAAAATATTGGTCAAGGAATTCATCTTCTATCTTAAACAAGTGCTTGCATTCATGATTATAATTACAATTTAATCTCTTTTATTATCAAAAGCCTAGAGAATCAAGAGAGCAAGATAATCTATTAATTTCCTAAGTTCATCAACATACACATTAGAGCTGCGTATGTGAATTCTACCTAAATAATAACCTAACGCCTTGCGCTAATTAAGTTCAATTCCCAAGAGCATTAAGTTTTGGAAATAGGCTAATCAATGCAATTGTCATACATTGCGCATGACAATTTGTACAAAGGTCAAACTCTACATATGATTACAAGAGTGTATCACTACAAACCGTAATCATATCATGCTCTTGTATTCGGGGTTATCGCTTGATAAAAACCCCTAAAATAGCTATGGACAAGGATGCAAGTTCAATTAATTGGCCACTTAACTAAACAAACACCTAAATCCTATCACAATACATCAATCATGTGATTATTAAAAACAGTAGAGATTTGAACGATAATCAAGAGAGAAAACTAATGCATTAATCAAGCACAAGTTTTAGAAATAGGACTACATTCTTAACCAATAATATAAGATTTAGTTACTCATAGCTATGGAGTTCATCATAATCAATAATCAAATAAGAAAGATGAAAAATAAATAAGAAAGAAAACCCTAGTTGCGGCTATCTCCCAAAGCTCCAAGAATAATACGTCATCCTAAAAGTTGTAGAATTCTCCTCTTTTATAGCTCCTCTTCTTCCAAAATTAGGTCCAAGTCTTCAAAATCCATTAGATGAAAATCCACGCGGCCCAAAAGTGAGAAAAACCCATGTAGAAACTCTGCCAAATCGTTGTTGGAAATGGCCGGAAAAGTATCTCAGGTGACCGGTGAAGTCCGCCCAGTCACCGGTCAAATCGGTCAAGTCAACCGAGTCAACTGAGTGAAAGTCTCTGAGTCAAACCGGGTCAGATCATGAGTCAGACCCTAGTCAGCTATAGGTGAGTTAACTGGGCTGACTTGATTGAGTTGCCATGGCATAAGCCATTTGCACTGGCCTGAGTTATGCTGCACAATGATTGTGCATCATAGTTCCGCCAGCCATGATGGCCCTGCACACTGCAAATCTTGCAACATCTTCATTTCTTCATCCTGCCCATCCAAATTCTACACAGTTCAACCAGCCAACTGCACTCATTCTTCTTATACTGCTAACATCAGCACACATCTGCAACACTGACATTCCCATGCTCACACCCTTCCCTCCTTACATTGCAGCACCACCTGCTTTCACCTGTAACAAGCTGAACCATTTATGTACCAAACATTACCACCTACAAATGCCTGACCCTGCCACAAGAAATACCATCAGACCCATTTGCACCTTCTTATCTAGCCAACACTCAACTCAGTAGCAACTACACTTCTTGTCTCAACTGCACTTCTACCGGTTCCACTGCAACTTCAGTTCACTGCCTCATTTGCACACTGCCTCTAAGCCACTCTGCAACTCTGCTCAACTGCAGCTTCATCACATCTTAATAACTCACAGAACCCTGTAATACTTCAATCTGCAGCTCCCATTTCCAACTGCACCCATGACAATCAACACCAACACAATCTGTAGCTTCAACACCTGAACCTACTTGAATTGCAGCTCAATCTTCATGCTAATTTATTCACCAATTGCATCTCAACCTACCTACAATCCATATATACCCTGCAATCACAACACCCATATTGAAGACTCGCAAACACCACTTCATTACTGCTTCAAGCTCCTCTGCAATCTCAGTTCAAGCATAATTCTTCTTCCTGCAACTCACCATCTGACGTCTAACCTTTCCAAAGATGCAACATGCTTGTAAATCTTCAACCAAAGCCCATGGAAATCACCTGCATCACTAACATTCTGCTACCACCAGCTCAAACCATCTCTTTTAAGTAGCAGCACATCTCCATGTCAGGTTCTAAACTCATGGCAACAACTCATCTCAATCTTCTTCATCTGAAAATATATATCTCAGCCAACAGCATCACCAATACCATATGCGGCTGAGCTCACATATCTACATATGCAGCTCATCAACAGCAAATTCAGAAACCCTTTTTCTTCTTTACTACCTCCTGAGTCTCTCTTCTCAATTCAATGGAAGCAACAGGTTCATCATCTCGAATCCATTTAAACCAATCCCAACTTTCTTGTTCTTCGATTGCAAACCCATATTGAACACCAACAGCTGCAGAACCTTCAAATCTCTAAAAATTATCTCAAATTCGAACAGCAATCCGAACCCATGTCTCCAAATGTCCGCAACTTCATAACCAGCACCTTTAATCAGTCCTTTGCAACTCATTATGAATTTGTGCCCTAATTCAGACAAAAACTAATTGCAGAAACAAATATATTTCTCTACTGTGTTGTCCTTGATTCAAACACCAAATTCGCCAGCATCAAACCTAAATCAACCACCATTTTCTGCTCAGATTCAATCCCACATCGGCTTCTTCATCACTTCACAGATTCGGGCCATCAACTCAAATCTTCTCAGTATCCATTTCATTCTAGGCATCAAGAAACCTAATAGTCAAACCAATCTCCTACTGAAATAGTTGTTCAATTCCTTCTCTGGTTGTTCTCGATCTGCTCCCACTTCTCTCTGAATCTCATGTCCGCAGCCCTCTCTCTGATTTCTCTAACTCTCAGACAAAGCTCTGAATGAATTTTAGGTCTTGTTGTAGGAAAAGCAATGGATGTATCCACCCCAACTTTGAGAACTCCAGAGTATAGGAACCCGACAGTTAGATTCATGCCACCAAATGACAGCCCCTTATCCTCTAATATGCTCCCGATAACGCTTGCCTGTGCAACGACGATTCCGCCCGCTTGCTCCAAATGAACGTTCTTTTCTTCTCTTGAATTCTTCCACTAACAGCAGCCGTCTCTTACTTCTCATATCCACTTCTTCTCTACAATTTCTCTTCATCACTAAAGAAGTCGTGCTTTTCAGACATAAATTTGCATCACTAAAGCCGACATGCTTTTTAGACAAAAAATTAAGAAATAGAAGCAAATAATGAGAAATAGTTTGTCTCCAACAGCATTTGCATCTTTTTGCCTTGTTCTTCTTCTTTTGTTCCAAATGACTCCAAAGTACCTAAATACTCAAAAACAAACATAAGATACATAATTTACAAGAAAACTTAGCAAAGAAAGCATAAATACTAGATATAAAATTAGTTGTTTTAGACACCTATCAGATTCCCCCACACTTAGACTTTGCTAGTCCTCGAGCAAATCAAACAAAATAATTCTAAAAGATACATACAACTCCGTCTCGTCGAGGCTACGGTTACTCTTAGCATGAATAACAGGCCTTTGAACCCCTAGGTGTCCCTAGTGGACGAGTTATAGTCTCGTGAAGGTTTACAAGAGGTGTACCTACAAAACCTTTTCTTCCAAATTCCAGCTACCTGTGAAAAATCTATGAATAACACTAAACATTTTGTACTTAGGATACTATCAATGATTACAGGAGGAAGTACCCACTTTCGAATCCAATTCATTCATAAATTAGTAATGTAGCTTTATCAGAAAGTTGAACACAACCACAATTCTCGGAATCTAATCAACCACAATCACATGAAAAGATTAAGAAGATGGATATAGAAAGTAGATGGTGGCGGACTGTTGACTAAGGTGAACGTTGTTTCCCATATCTGTCTGAAGGTCACTGCCAAAACAAACCTAAAAATCCTATTGGATTGAGCTACTGGTCTGAATACTAATATCAACACAGCTGGCATATACAAGGGAACCAGCGGTTGACAAACTTAATTCTAAATCAATTCACTGGCATATACAAGGGAACCAGTGATTGATTTTATTCAACACAATAATAATATTTTTTCTTTTCTTTTCTTTTTTTCAATTTTTTTTTCAATGACATCATGATTGGATCTTGTGGATCCAAGCGCATGTTTCTTGTCAGCAGATTACATGATAGTTTCCTTGGCTCCTGCACTCCACGCTTGCTTAGGCGACGGAGACAGGGAGAACACACATATTTCTTAATCCAAGTGTCATATTTATTCCTTTTGGTCAACTGGTCGGTCTCTTTTTTTTTTTTTTTTTGTAGTAACTCAATCACTCTATTTCATCCTAACAGTGATAACAATTAGATGTTCGTGCCCCACCAATTCACTTAGAGAAACAATAGATAAATATGGAAAAATAAAAATAGAACGTGATATGGTGACGACTCCGAGATATGGTAACAACTAACATATTATTTATTTTTATATTTTGTTCGTTTTCATATGAATAGACTCTACTAATGGGTTCCTCAACTCCTACAACCACGATGTTTCCATTAGTGTAAGGAACAAGTTGCTAGACTTTGGAGTTTATCATCTTTTTTTTTTCTTTTTTTTTCACTAAAGGCATCAAATCAACTAACTATACAAACATATAAATGCTCCCCCACACTTAAGCTTTACATTGTCCTCAATGTAAAATTTAGTCATTCAAAGTAAAGTTCAAGGTGGGAAATTCCGCAAGTGATATTCAAAAACAAAGATAAAATGCTTAAAATAAAAAGATAAAGATAAAGATACAAAACCGGTGGGTTGCCTCCCACTTAGCGCTTGGTTTAAAGTCGTCAGCCCGACTATCTCCTTGCTTGCTAAGGCTCCTCCAGAGGGAGTACTTCCACAAGGTTAACTCCTTCCACGACTTCCGAAGAGAAGTTCTCATAATATGGTTTCAACCGGTGCCCATTTACTTTAAGTTCATTTCCTGTAGCTAAACTGCGAATTTCCACTACACCATGAGAAAACACATTAGTCACAGTAAAAGGTCCAATCCCACGTGACCTTAATTTACCCGGAAATAATTGCAAGCGAGAATTAAACAAAATCACTTTCTGCCCAATACAAAATTGTTTCTTTGTAATCATACTATCATGAAATGCCTTCGTCTTTTCCTTGTAAATCCGTGAGCTTTCAAATGCATCATTGCGATTTTTCTTTAGATCTTGGAGTTGCAACTTCCTTTGCTTTCCAGCACCATCCAAATCCATATTGCATTGCGTAATCGCCCAAAACGCCTTATGTTCAATTTCTACGGGTAAGTGACAAGGTTTATCGTAAACAATCCTAAAGGGAGACATCCCAATAGGTGTCTTGCATGCGGTTCTATACGCCCACAAAGCATCATTAAGTCGCATGCTCCAATCTTTCCTTGTTGGATTCACCGTCTTCTCAAGAATGAATTTCACCTCCCGGTTGGAAACCTCGGCTTGTCAATTTGTTTGTGGATGGTAGGGTGTTGCAATCATATGCGATACATTGTACTTCCTTAACAAGTTTTGCAAGAACCTGTTTTTTAAGTGTGAGCCTCCATCGCTAATTATAGTCCTTGGAATTACGAACCTTGCAAAAATATTTGCTTGCACAAAATCTGAAACAACTTTAGAATCATCAGTTGGGGGGGCCTTAGCTTCCACCCATTTCGAGACATAATCCACAGCAAGCAAGATATAATAATTCCCACTAGAATTGACAAAAGGGCCCATAAAATCAATTCCTCATACATCAAAAACCTCAACAAATTGAACAATAGTTTGTGGCATTTGTTTTCGAGCACCTGGATTCCGGTTCTTTGGCACATATCACATGTGATACATAATGCATGTGCATCCTTAAACAAAGTTGGCCAATAGAAACCACATTCTAGTACCTTGAGAGCAGTTTTCTTGCTCCCAAAGTGTCCTCCACAAGCATATGAGTGGCAAAAAGACAAGATAGAATTAAATTCTGATTCGGGAACGCACCTTCTTATTACTTGGTCACTACAATGTTTCCATAAGTATGGATCATCCCATATGTATTGGTTTCCTAACTTCTTAAGTTTGTCCCTCTCAGCACGAGACAAGTTCTTTGAGATTTGTTTAGACACTAAGTAATTAACAATATCAACATACCATGGTTCTCCAAAGGCAATTGAGAATAGTTGCTCATCCGGGAAACTTTCACGCAATGTGATAGCTTCCTTGTCCACAGCAAGACGGCTCAAATGATGCGCAACGGTGTTCTCAATTTCTTGCTTGTCTTTGATCTCTATATCAAATTATTGCAAGAGAAAAATCCATCGTATGAGCCTCGGTTTCGCCTCTTTCTTTGTAAGCAAATACCTAAGTGCTACATGATCAGAAAAGACAACAACTTTTGTACCAATTAGATAAGAGCGAAAATTTTCCAAAGCAAAAACAATAGCTAACAACTCTTTTTCAGTGGTTGTGTAGTTTTGTTGGGCTTCATCGAGTGTCCTGGAAGCATAATAAATTGCATGAGGTATCTTCCCACACGCTACCCAAGCACCGCACCAACCGCATAATCACTTGCATCACACATGAGCTCAAAAGGCTTGCTCCAATCCGGTGGTTTAATGATAGGGGCTTAAATCAAAAGTTCTTTCAAACGATTGAATGCTGCCACACACTTATCATCAAAGTTAAAAACCACATCTTTTTGCAATAAATTGCAAAGTGGTGATGCTATCTTGGAAAAGTCCTTGATGAATCTACGATAAAAACCTGCATGACCAATAAAATAGCGTATCTCCCTCACCGTAGTGGGAGGGTTTAGAGCACGAATAAGGTCTATCTTAGATTTATCAACTTCCAAGCCTTTAGAAGATATTATATGGCCTAAAAATATGCCATGAGTTACCATGAAATGGCACTTCTCCCAATTCAGCACAAGATTTTTTCAACACATCGTTCAAGGATTAATGATAAATTGTGCAAGCAAAGGTCAAATGAATCACCAAAGACACTAATGTCATCCATGAAGACTTCGATTATGTTTTCAACATATTCTGAGAAAATACTTACCATACACCTTTGTAAGGTAGCTGGAGCATTGCACAAGCCAAAAGGCATCATTCTATAAGCAAAAGTACCGAAAGGACAAGTGAAAGTAGTTTTCTCTTGATCCTCCGGCGCTATCATAATCTGATTGTAACCTGAATAACTATCAAGGAAGCAATAATAAGAATGTCCAGCTAAACGTTCAAGCATTTGATCAATAAAAGGTAATGGAAAATGATCCTTCCTAGTGGTGGCATTCAATTCTCTATAGTCAATACAAACCCTCCAACCGGTTTGCACACGAGTTGGGAGAAGTTCGTTCTTATCATTCTCCACCACCGTTACACCTGATTTCTTTGGTACCACTTGTACCGGGCTTACCCACTTTCTATCGGATATGGGGCAGATAACACCCACATCCAAAAGCTTGAGTATCTCCTTTTTCACAACTTCCATCATCGGAGGATTCAAACGACGTTGTGCTTCCCTTGTAGGCTTTGCATCGTCTTCCAATTGGATCTTGTGCATACAAACGGCAGGGCTTATACCCTTGATATAGGCAATTTTCCATCCTATGGTCGTCTTGTACGTCCTTAGCACCCTTAGAAGTTTTTTCTCATGTAATTCACTAAGCTCATTAGAAACATTCACAGGTAATTCTTCATTATCACCTAAGTACAAGTACTTTAAGTGACTTGGAAGAGGTTTCAATTCTAACTTTAGAGATTTAACAATAGAAGGCACAAGTGTCTCATCATTGCAAGGTAAAGAAGCATATGAAATATTCTTAAGTGCAGATTTTTCCGGTAATGAGTCAAGAGAACCAATGGTTTCTTTAATCTCATCACCATACTCCAAACCTTTATCAATGGGTGTAGTGAGCACGGTTTCCAAAGTATCAACACCATTCAACTCAAACATTTGTTGCGCCAATGTATCCATCACATCAATGGAGAAACAAGAGTGGACATCACTAGGATATCTCATCGTCTCGAAAATGTTGAAATGTATTATTTCTCCATCAAACTCCATAGTTAGCGTTCCCTTGTCCACATCAATAATGGTTTTCGCCGTTTTCATGAAGGGACGCCCATGTAGCAATGGAAGAGATGAGTCCGGTGAACCTTCATCCATCTCTAACACGCAAAAGTCAGCTGGAAATACTAGTTGATTAACCTGCACAAGAACATCCTCAACAATCCCCATTGGGTAAACATTAGAGCGATCGGCTAATTGCAATACAATTCCAGCCTTTTTAAGAGGACCAAGATCGAGTGAGTTATACATAGATGCAGGCATAACATTAACGGATGCACCTAAGTCCAACATAGCTTTGTTAAATGTGGTATTACCAATTGTGACGGGAATGTCAAAGCTACCGGGATCCTTGCACTTAAGTGGGAGTTTGTGTTGTAAGATTTCCGAAGCATTCTCCCCCATACTTAGCACTTCATTATCTTTGAGCCTTTGCTTATTGTTACACAAGTCCTTTAACACCTTTGCATACTTTGGAACTTGCTTGATTGCATCTATGAGTGGTATGTTCACATGAATCTTCTTGAGAACGTCTAAAATATGATTTTCTAGTTCCGCCTTCTTGGAATTTGCAAATCTGCGAGGAAAAGGTATAGGAGGAACATAAGTAGAAACCGGATTTTTAGAGTTAGAAATAGGTACCTCAGAAGTTTGGGGAGAATCCTCATTTTTCTCCTCCAAAACAGGTTCCTTTGGTGTTTCCACCTTGACCGAATCAGTAACTTCGAGTTGCACAAGTTGTGTACCACTTCTCAACGTAATTGCATTGACACCCTCTTTTGGGTTGATAGGTTGAGAAGGGAGTTTCACACCATTTTGTGCCTTCAACTGGTTCAACTCAATAGCCATGGAACCAACTTGAGTTTGCAACTCCTTAACCGTGCTCTCCGTTCTTTGCATAAAATATTTCAGCAACTCTTCCATACTTGACCCCTGATTTTGAGGTTGTTGTTGTTGTTGTGGAAATTGTTGTTGTTGTGGTTGAAATCCACTCGGACGGTTGAAAGTAGGTTGCTGAACCGCTCCTTGATTGTTTGCATAGATAAAATTGGGGTGATCTCTCCATCTCGGATTGTAAGTGTTGGAGTAGGGATCATACCGTATTTGTTGATTTGGAAAGACAGCATTAGCTTGTTCATTGGAGTCTTCATACCCTTGAAGAGAACTTGGTATCACCGCGGATGCAACTTGTTTCATCATTGCCGTCATGTTACCCATTTGTTGACGAAGTTCCTCGACCTCGCTCACTTCATTTACTCTCCTAAGAAGCACATCCGAACCACGACTCAAGAATTGTTGGGAGTTTGCTGCCATGTTCTCAATCAACTCTCTAGCTTGTGTCACAGTCTTGTTCACTAGTGCACCACCACCCGCAGCGTCAAGAAGATTCCTATCACTTGTTTGGAGTCCTTCATAGAAGTATTGGATTATCATAGCGTCACTGAATTGATGATGAGGACAGCTTGCCACCAATCTCTTGTATCGTTCCCAACATTCATATAAAGATTCTCCTACATTTTTCTTCATCCCGCAAATCTCCTTGCGAATTTGAGTAGCCTTTGATGCTGAAAAATATCTCTCTAAAAAGAGTTTCTTCAACCCATTCCATGTTGTGACACTTCCGGAAGGCAAATAATACAACCAATCCTTAGCACTATACGCCAAAAAGAATCGGAAAACTTTCAACATTGCATCATCCGCATCAGTATCCGCTGGAAGCATGGCCATGACAATGGTGTGGAAGTCCATAAGATTCTTGTTTGGGTCTTCATTCACCATGCCATGGAACTTTGGTAATTCTCTAAGCAACCCCGGCTTGATATCAAAAGTAGAGTTTGTTTGAATACACCATTGTTGTGTATCCAACTTGTGAAAAGCCAAGTCCTTGAGTGTACGATTTGCATAACCTATTGCTTCTTCTTCTTCTTCTTCTTCTTCTTCAAAAGGTGGTTCTTGTACGAATGGAACCTCTTGTTCTTCTCTAGTTGTGACTCTTCTTCCACTTCTAACTCTTGTTCTTCCGTTGTGTCCTGACTTGGTTGGAGTATTGTGCCTCTTCGAGTAGCTATCCCGCACCTTGGATAGTTCCAATCTTTAGAATCCAGGGATTAGGTACTTAAAAAAACAATTCTCACAAACAAGTAAGAAAAGCGAAACAGGAAACTAAAATCAAATATTGAAGCAGAAATGATGATAAGAAACTAAAAACTTAATAACTAGTCGTATGCCTCCCCGGCAGCGGCGCCAAAATTTGATCGCTGTCGTATGCGTCAAAAATAAATTCACTTTCCTAAAGTATATGATAAGAAAGAGTTCGTTTCCACAGAGAGGCGATTGTAGCTATTAAGTATTCAATTTCCTAAGTAACCAATTAGGGGGATTTCTAATTTTATAAAGCAATATGAATTAAATTAAATACAAAGTAAATAGTAGAATGTAATCAATGAGAGAAAAATATTGGTCAAGATATTCATCTTTTATGTTAAATAAGTGCTTGCATTCATGATTAAAATTACAATTTAATCTCTTTTATTATCAAAAGCCTAAAGAATCAAGAGAGCGAGATAATCTATTAATTTCCTAAGTTCATCAACATACACATTAGAGCCGCGTATGTGAATTCTACCTAAAGAATAACCTAACGCCTTGCGCTAATTAAGTTCAATTCCCAGGAGCATTAAGTTTTGGAAATAGGCTAATCAATGCAATTGTCATACATTGCGCATGACAATTTGGACAAAGGTCAAACTCTACATATGATTACAAGAGTGTATCACTACAAACCGTAATCATATCATGCTCTTGTATTCGGGGTTATCGCTTGATGAAAACCCCTAAAATAGCTATGAACAAGGATGCAAGTTCAATTAATTGGCCACTTAACTAAACAAACACCTAAATCCTATCACAATACATCAATCATGTGATTATTAAAAACAATAGAGATTTGAACGATAATCAAGAGAGAAAACTAATGCATTAATCAAGCACAAGTTTTAGAAATAGGACTACATCCTTAACCAATAATATAAGATTTAGCTACTCATAGCTATGGAGTTCATCATAATCAATAATCAAATAAAGAAGATGAAAAATAAATACGAAAGCAAACCCTAATTGCGGCTATCTCCCAAAGCTCCAAGAATAATACGTCATCTTAAAAGTTGTAGAAGTCTTCTCTTTTATAGCTCCTCTTCTTCCAAAATTAGGTCCAAGTCTTCAAAGTCCATTAGATGAAAATCCACGTTGCCCAAAAGTGAGAAAAACCATGTAGAAACTCTGCCAAATAGTCGCCAGAAATGGCCGTAAGTTGGCCGGAAAAGTATCTCAGGTGACCGGTGAAGTCCGTCTGGTCACCGATCAAATCGGTCAAGTCAACCGAGTCAACTCAGTCAAAGTCTCTGAGTCAAACCGGGTCAGATCATGTGTCAGACCCTAGTCAGCTATAGGTGAGCTAACTGGGATGACTTGATTGAGTTGCCATGGCATAAGCCATTTGCACTGGCCTGAGTTATGTTGCACAATGATTGTGCATCATAGCTCCACCCAGCCATGATGTCCCTGCACAATGCAAATCTTGCAACATCTTCATTTCTTCCACCTTCCCATCCAAATTCTACACAGTTCAACCAGCCAACTGCACTCATTCTTCTTATACTGTTAACATCAGCACACATCTGCAACACTGACATTCCCATGCTCACACCTGCTTTCACCTGTAATAAGCGGAACCATTTATGTACCAAACATTACCACCTACAAATGCCTGACCCTTCCACAAGCAATACCATCAGACCCATTTGCACCTTCTTATCTAGCCAACACTCAACTCAGTAGCAACTACACTTCCACACTTCTTGTCTCAGCTGCACTTCTACCAGTTCCACTGCAACTTCAGTTCACTGCCTCATTTGCACGCTGCCTCTAAGCCACTCTGCAACTCTTCTCAACTGCAGCTTCATCACAGCTTAATAACTCACAGAACCCTGTAATACTTCAATTCTGCAGCTCCCATTTCCAACTGCACCCATGACAATCAACACCAACACAATATGTAGCTTCAACACCTGAACCTACTTGAATTGCATCTCAATCTTCATGCTAATTTATTCACCAATTGCATCTCAATCTACCTACAATCCAGATATACCCTTCAATCACAACACCCATATTGAAGACTCGCAAACACCACTTCATTACTGCTTCAAGCTCCTCTGCAATCTCAGTTCAAGCATAATTCTTCTTCCTGCAACTCACCAGCTGACGAAAACTAATTGCAAAAACATATATTTCTTTACTGTGTTGTTCTTAATTCAAACACCAAATTCGCCAGCATCAACCCTAAATCAACCACCATTTTCTGCTCAGATTCAATCCCACATCGACTTCTTCATCACTTCACAGATTCGGGCCATCAACTCAAATCTTCTCAATCTCCATTTCATTCTCAGCATCAAGAAACCTAATAACCAATCCAATCTCCTACTGAAATAGTTGTTCAATTTCTTCTCTGGTTGTTCTCGATCTGCTCCCACTTCTCTCTGAATCTCATGTCCGCAGCCCTCTCTCTGATTTCTCTAACTCTCAGACAAAGCTCTGAATGAATTTTAGGTCTTGTTGTAGGAAAAGCAATGGATGTATCCACCCCAACTTTGAGAACCCCAGAGTATAGGAACCCGACAGTTAGATTCAGGACACCAAATGACAGCCCCTTATCCTCCAATATGCTCCCGATAACGCTTGCCTGTGCAACGACGATTCCGCCCGCTTGCTCCAAATGAACGCTCTTTTCTTCTCTTGAATTCTTCCACTAACACAACGGTCTCTTACTTCTCATATCCACTTCTTCTCTACAATTTCTCTTCATCACTAAAGCAGTCGTGCTTTTCAGACATAAATTTGCATCACTAAAGCCGACATGCTTTTCAGACAAAAATTAAGAAATAGAAGCAAATAATGAGAAATAGTTTGTCTCCAACAGCATTTGCATCTTTTTGCCTTGTTCTTCTTCTTTTGTTCCAAATGACTCCAAAGTACCTAAATACTCAAAAACAAACATAAGATAAATAATTTACAAGAAAACTTAGCAAAGAAAGCATAAATATTAGTTATAAAATTAGGTGTTTTAGACACCTATCACTAGTCCAGATTGAACACACACTGTATTAAGCCGTTAAAGACACTAGCCTACTCCAAATTAACTTTGGTTTGGACTGTAGTTGAACCCCAATCAATCTCACACTGATCCAAGGTACGGTTATGCTCCTACGCATCTGATCCCAACAGGATACTTCGCACTTGATTCCCTTAGTTGATCTCACCCACAACTAAGAATTTCTACGATCCAAAGTAGAATACTTTAATAAACAAATCTGTATCACACAGAAAAGTCTACGATAATAGATAAATCCGTCTCCCACGAATATACCTACGAGTTTTGTTCCATCTTTTGATAAATCAAGGTGAACAGGAACCAATCAATAATACCATACTTATATTCCTGAAGAACAACTTAGTATTATCAATCACCTCACAATAATCTTAATCGACGCAGCGAAAAAAGATATTGTGGAATCGCAAACGATGAGACGAAGTTTGTTTATGATTACTTTTCTATCTTGCCTATCGGAGATATAAATTCTCAAGCCAATTATTTCAATTGTACTCGTACGATAGAAGATGCAAGATCAGATCACACAACTATAAGAAAAGTAGTATCGGTCTGGCTTCACAATCCCAATGAAGTCTTTAAGTCGTTAACCTGGTTTAGAAGAAGAAACCAAAGGTTAAAGGAGAATCGACTCTAGCTTAGCACAACTAGTATCACACAGAATGTGTGGGGATTAGGTTTCCCAGTTGCTAGAGTTCTCCCTTATATACACTTTCAAATCAGGGTTTGCAATCAATGTTAGCTTAGTAACAAAGCATTCAATATTCACCGTTAGATGAAAACCTGATTAGATTCAAGTTAATATTTCTCAACCGTTAGATCAAAAACTTAGCTTTTCACACACAAATTAAATGTCCAATTTTGGGTTTATGAACCGTACCCAAACATTAACATTTGTTGGTTCAACAAGTCAACCAAATGGTTAGCCATATGATTACTCTCATATCAACCTTATTTTTCTTCACCATAACTAGTTCAAATGACTCAAATGAACTAGTTAGAGAGTTGTTCAATTGCAAGGAAATCTTATGTAACTACACAAGACACAATTGAAGCAAAATCGGTTTGATTCACTCGAATCGGTTCATGAACTTTATAGGAACGGTTTGCAAAAGCATTCCTTAGTTTACTTAAACATTAGTTCAAGAACAACCGACTTTAGATATAACCTTCTCAAGTTCGTGGAATAGGTTCGCGGACTTAAGCTCATGGAAGGAGTACACGAACTTCAGCAGAAAATCTCGGGCCGAGAAGTTCCGCAAGTTCGCGGACTTGGCTCACGCCACTTCCAACTTCTATTGATCAACAAAGTTAGCAAACTTTGGTTCAAGGAATAGGACTTATGCATATATGTGTTTCCACAACAATGCTTATATCCACCAATGGTTATGTAATCTAAACTCTCATTTCAATCATTGAAACATTCTCAGAGAACATTATATAGCCGTTATTCACAGACCATTTTTCGTCAGAGCAATTTTCAAAGTGATTGAAACATAACATGACTTTCGTCACTTGGTAAATATGAATTCGGCTAAAGCGCAAGTTTACCAACACACATTTCGAGAAATAGATAGGCGAGATAAACTCGGCTCGAAATAGCAAATGTATATAATGAAAGTCTATATATCAAAATGACTTTTGTCTCAAGAGGAGATGGAGTAAATATACTTTTGAGTGACAGATATGTTCAAGTCTCCACATACCTTTTAGTCGATGAAGATCCACCAGTTCCTTGAGTAGTCCTTCGTCTTGTATGATGATTGCCATGGAGTCTTGAGCTCAATTACACTTTCTATCCTAATCCAAGACCTTATCTCTAATAGGCTAGTAATCAAGACTTATAGTTTTGATCACTAATATTGACAAACATGATTGAGATAGCAACGCATGCGAGTTCGACCGAGCAATGCTCTAACAATGATATTTTTTTACTAAGTTCCTGATGATGATAACGAAGCTTGATTTAGAGATTTGATATTTCAAACGAAGATCTCTCTCGAATTGACTCGGAAAAACTCTCTCAAATGAAATCTGTTGGTTATCAAAATAATATATACCCCCAATCTTCTAGAAGCCTTATCCTCTTAATAAAACTTTGCTAATATACCCTTTCCTATATAATATTTCTCTCACATACAAAATCTTCGTTAACCAATCAAGCACCACCGCCACCACCACCAAAATCTTCAACTGATATTAGAATCATGTACTAGAAGAAGAAAAAGAACGGGAACTCCTGATGATGATAATGATTTCGAGATTTGATATTTCAAACGATGATCTCTCTCGAATTCACTCGGAAAAACTCTCTTAAATGAAATATGTTGGTTATCAAAATAATATATACCCCCAAGCTTCTAGAAGCCTTATCCTTTTAATAAAACATTATTAATATACCTATGTTATATATTATTTTTCTCACATACAAAATCTTTCTTAACCCATCAAGCACCACCGCCATCACCCAAAAAAATCTTCATCTGATATTAGAATCCATGTACTAAAAAAAGAAAAAAAAAAGAGAGAGCTCTTGATGATGATAACGAAGCTTGATTTCGATATTTGATATTTCAAACGAAGATCTCTCTTGAATTAGCTTGTAAAAACTCTCTCAAATTTTAAATATGTTGGTTATCGAAATAATATATATCCCCCAAGCTTCTAGAATCCTTATCCTCTTAATAAAAAGTTGCTAATATACCCTCTCCTATATATATATATATAGTATTTCTCTCATATACAAAATATTCCTTAACCCATCAAGCACCACCGCCGCAACTACCAAAATCTTCAACTGATATTAGAATCCATGTATTAGATGAAGAAAAAAAAGGATAACTCCTGATGATGATAACGAAGCTTGATTTCGAGATTTGATATTTCAAACGTAGATCTCTCTCGTATTCACTCGGAAAAACTCCCACAAATGAAATTTGTTGGTTATCGAAAGAGATTGGGTTCAAGATAGAAACATATAGAGGGTAAACTATGGATTATAAAAAAAATAGGTTTTGGTTGAGAACTTATCTTTTACCCTTCAGGGGTATCTGTCCAAAGTAAGTAAAAATGAAGGGTATTTATAACATTCACACTTGATTGTAAATGTTGGTAATTATGTTGAAGAAAATAAGTATAATAAAAGAGTTTTTTAGTTTTGGTATGGTTTGATCCAACGACCAAAGGGTCTAAGGATGGTTACTCATTTTTTGAGTAAATGAAATGGAATCTTTAGTCTCACACTGGGTAAAACTAAAGAGGAACTCCATTGTATAACTATTCTCTTATGGATATCTATGTGGGTGGGCATGGGTGTGGGTGTGGGCAAATAATGATTGGGCCAATGCTTTCATTGGACCTATGCGCTCATGGAAGACGTGCATCAACCAAGATCTATTTTTTTCGGAAAATGTATTTAGTGTTTATTTTTGGAAATTGTTTTACAAAATATTCTTTTGGTATTTATTTTTGTGAGAATTCTTTTTTCTTCTTTTAATGTTTTACAAGAAACAAAAACTTGGTTTACAAGAAATCCGATACGCTGAAGGTTTCTTTTCTCATATAAATACAAAACGTTTTCACAATTGAAACTTGTGTCCAGAAGATTATATTATCATGTCTCCTTTCTTATTGCTTTTTTGATATTGTTGCTAAGTTCAAGAGTAAGTAACTTATTGCGTTGTGCTAACACGAGCTATATCAGGCAGTCTTATCATGGACACATCTTTGAACGTTGGGGTTTAGCATTGCTCATTCTTGAGTATACCCGCGAACTAATGTGCGTTAGAGCATATACCCGCGAACTAATGTGCGTTAGAGCATATACCCGCGAACTAATGTGCGTTAGAGCAATGCTAGGTTGAACCCACAAGTTTTGCTATCTCAAGCTTGTTGTCAATGTTAGATGAACAAAACTATATATTGATTTCTAGTTTACTAAGTCAGGTCTCAGATTAGGTTAGAATTTGGTAGTTGAGTATCATACATCACCCTGGAAGACTGAAGATCGACGAAGACATTTGGATAACTTCGTCAACAAGGTATGTGAAGACAAAACCATTCTAATTTACTCACTATCTTACCATTATATCTTATGACACTGTGTCGTATAACTTCTAGTAGTGCATAATAAAAAAGCTGATAGATATTTTTTAATTTCTGGTTAGAAATTATACATTTTTTTTGTCTCTACGAATTACACGAACTTTCTGAAAATTCACTAGATTTGTATTTATAAGCCACAAAAATTCTCTGTGAAATAATTTCCAAAGAATCTCCAGAAATCGCTCAAATAAAAAAAAATCTATGAAAGTCTACAGAATCATCCAGAGAGGGAGCCAGGGCAATTATGCTATGGGGTCAAACAAAAGTTGTTCCGATACTCACAAAAAAATGATCCATATTAACATGAATTTGCCGAGTAGTTTTTGTATTCTTATCCAGGACGAGTATATTAGCGCGTAAAGTGAAGTCACCATCTGATGGTATTTTCTTGGGATGCATTGCGTATTTTGAATTCCGAGAAATGATGGAAAGCTGCAAGGGATGCAAGAGGCACAAAATTCAGATGAAGTGACTACTAGTTGCACCCCAAAACCACAAGCTCATAAACTCAGTTATTGGTTTATGGATAATTCAGTTTCAGACTCTAAGGTGTGCATTGCTACAAATTATCAAGCTGGGAATTCTGGCAGTGAACATAATGAGAGTCCAAATTAGTGGCGTCCTTTATAATATTAATTGTAATACCTAAGTTTTTCAAATCAGGTTGAGGTTTCAAGGTAAAAACATCAGAGATTCCTTTCATTGTGCCATGATGAATTCACTCATCGTATTTGCTAGCAGTTGTGATTTCGGATTTCGAAATCTTTGCTCCAGTATCATGTTTTGTAACTAGAAGTATTGTAGTCTTGTTGTTCATCTATAGTGAAGTAACTGTGTTGATTCAATTGTATTTATTACTAATTCCAGTATTCTTGCAACCAATACACCACTTGTATTATGTGTATAATTGCTTCACGCACCACGTAAACGTATATGATGATTACCACCATCTTGGAGAAGAATAAAACTACTAGACGTTGATATGGTATTAGAGACTACCTATTGCTCTTTGACTTCGTTCGTACATCTTCATTATAGTTTACAGTCCTCAACAATGATAGGCTTAGATGAACCTTTCCATGTTCATTTTGGTTACCAATTTCTCTACCATATTGTTAAACGTAAGATAACAGACTTACCGTTAGCTTCAGTTCGTCACAATGAGAGAGTTTAGGTCATGATACAGTTGTTGTTTTTCAGTTTTTCTTGGTTTTCCTTGTTAGAGGGGAAGATGGTGTTGGGTTGGTCACTCCTTATGGCCCAACAGTGGTGTGTCCCTTACCAAATTACGGGGAGCTAAATAAAGGAGGTTAAGTTAGAAAAAGGAAATAGATTTGGTTTATAATCTCTTTTTCGTGAAACAAGAAGGAGAAGTGAGCAAAAACTGAGAGGTGTCTTTTACATCCGTGAAAAATAGGGAGTTGTCTGGTCGCGAAAACAAAAGATGTAGAGATCCTTTTGTGTTCTACTAAGATAGGAAGAAAATGAGATCTTATTCTTTTGTCGTGAGTGAGCAAAAGAGAAAAGAAAGAAATATCCTCCATTAGAGAAGTTTGGTGAAGATTATGTGAGCTTGAAGAAGAAGGGTGTTATAGCGAAGAACCGGTTTGGTAGGTGCAGATTTATTCATCGCATCTATTCAAAGGGGTATTTTCTAGGGTTTGTTCAAACTCTACAAGTAAATAATCCAACTCTTATTAGTGTTGATGATTATTGGTGAAACTTACCTATTGGGTAGATGAATTTGATTATCCATCGTTAGCGGTGAGTAGAGAAAGAGGGCATTATTATCCAAGTGCTATATGCATTTTGAAGTTGTGTGAAACCCAGTTTGGGAGAAGTCGTTATAATCCATTATTTGTCATAGTGGAAGTTTGCCCGTGGTTTTTTTACTCTGCGCATTAAATAGGTTTTTCCACATTAATCTTGGTGTTGTGGTGCTTGTCTTTAATTCATCGTATTTGGTTATTGCACATTATTGCTTGTGTAGGTTCCATATTGTGCATAGAATCCTGGATTTGTAATTCCCCCAACAAATGGTAGGTTTATCGACGGGATATCCTGCCAAAAAATCCCGACTGAGATAATATCGCGGCCCCACTTGTACCCATTACAATCCCAATGTTTGTCGTGATTTCTCACGGAATATATGACGGTAAGTGTGGCACTTTTGAGCCTTTTACTAATACAATTTTCAAATTTATCATGATTGTTTGCACTCATAAGCCATTAAAATTGCATAAGCCCATATTCAAATTCTAGTGGGTGAAAGAGAACCCACTTGCACCCTCTCCCTCTATCCCTGGAATTATCATTGGTCCGCCTTGTAATACCACATGTAGTGAGGCCAACACAAAGGATTGAGTCTAAGACGGGATAGTGCCACACTTTCAATTTCATGTTTAAGAAAGTGTCACTGTTTTTTTCTTCAGAATTTATTTAATGCCACACATTTGACCTTTTCCATCCCGTTTTTTTTTCAAAAAAACAGTTAACTTCCGTTAGTGCATAGGTGGCAGTTATTCAGCTTAGTAAAAGACATCTATGCCCTGGAATCATCTCAATATACTGAGTTAAATCAACTTACCATAACGAGTCATTACCGAGTTAAATCGTGAGTCACTGCAACAACAGAACACAACCCCAACTCAATACCACCTCAATCCATATCTTGCACTTCAGCTGCAATACTTGTATCTTCTCGGCTTCAATCTCCATTCTTCTCTTACTAAAATCATTTGATCCAGCACCACCCACTGCTCAAAACAGCATCCACCTGCAACTGTCCCCCAGCTACCAGCATTTCATTCTCATTGCAGTATCATTACAACCCATAGCGGCATCAGTATACACTGCAATAACCATGACCATTTAAAAATATCCGCACCTGTAGTTTGTACCTGCCTTAGACATTCATCTAAACAGTTCAATACACCCTGTAATAGCATCATTCAGTTGCAACACCACCAACATCAGACTTGCATCTCAACTTTAGTTCAAAGCACAACACCAACACAAGCTAACTGCAGGAGTTCATGTACCTCCAATTCCATCTTAGACTCACAAATAGTTCAATTTATAAATCAATTCCAAACAAAATCAAAATAAGATAGCAGGCAGAAGCTCACAATAAGAACATAGATGAACCAAATGGTATTACTACCGAAGAATTAAATCAAAATTCCTGAAATTTTCCATTAGATTTAACTACTGAACTAGATATCTACACCTTGTCATTAACATCAACCCCATTCATCTATATCTTTCCTTTTTTCAATTAATTTAACAGATTTCCTCCACCTTCAATTTCAGGTCCATTTCCACCTCTTCAGTAGCTTCCGCGTCACCTAGACCTCAAACCAGTTCAGACCCTAAATCATATCACACAAACCTTAATTTCAGAATCCCCATCTTCCTTGTTTGAATTATCAACTCAAACCCAATTGAATTTTTACTTTAAATTGTTCTATTAAATCTTCCATGAGTTTTTTCTCCGGAAACTGTGAATCTCAAACATGTATCGACAAACCCCTTCTTTCTCAATCTTCCTGATTCTATAAACTGAATCCACCTTAGATTTTTTCTCGATCTGCTCTCAACCACCAGCAACAATCCCTAACCTAACTCAGAAGCAAACCCATTGATTAATTCTTCATAAACTATCGTTTTCTCCTTAGAACGGCTTCATCTTCTCAACTTTTCCCCTAAGTTCTTCACGAATTGATCCCCTAACCCTAACTCTGAAATAAAAAGCATAACTTTCTCTCTGTATGGAGAAGAAGAAGTTTAGAAGAAGAAGAAGAAGAAGAAGGAAAAAGAGGTGGTGATTGTGGTGGTTCTGATGGAGATGAGATCATGGACTCATGAATGCCGCTGTGAGTGAAGAAAAAAGAAGAAGCCGAATATGAAGAGTAAATGGGTGAAGATGAACTTTGCTTGACTTGTTCAATGATTATAGACCTGTTTGGTGGGCCTTGACGGAATATATAACGGTTGTGGCACTTTATAAATTCTGAAAAAAAACAGTGGCACTTTCTTAAACCGGAAATTGGAAGTGTGGCATTTTTTTTAAATTCCATTAAAAAATCCAAATCCTTGAAAAATGTAAATGTTTGCTCTTTCAAAATGGAAATTCATAAGGCATATGATAAATTATACTGGAAATTCATTGAAAGAGCAATAACAACTCTGGGAATATCAAGTTGGATAGTAACCAGAATGATGTTCTGCATCAAGAGTGTGAATATAGCTGTAAAATCAATGGTGCTCCACATGGTTTCATCCAACCAACTTGCGGCATTCGCCAATGAGACCCATTATCCCCTTATACCTTCATCATGTGCGCTGAAATCCTCTCAACAAACCTGATTCACCTGGAACAGCAAGGAGAAACACAAGGCATAAAAATTTCAAATAACTCTACCCCCCATTACCCATCTCATGTATGCAGACGACCTGCTACTCACATATCATGCCAACCCCACACGTTTCTACAACCTCATTCATCTCCTAAACAAATACAGTGCATCTGCTGGTCAACAAATTACTGCCTCAAAATCTTGTATCATTCACCACCCACACCTACCAACCTATCAAACAAACACATTACAGTCCACATTTCACTTCACTACCACTTCAATACCTCCCACCTATCTTGGCGTGCCTATTCCTCATGGTAGATTGTCTAAGCAAAGACACAATCCATTACTACAAATACTTTCTAACAAACTGCAAGGGTGGCAAACTATGCTAAACCAAGCAGGTCGGCGATGCTTAATCAATACTTCTTTTTCTCCCACTGCAAACCACATTATGAAAACTTCCTTTCTACCTCAACACATTCACCTCAAAATAGATCAACTAAAACGGAATTTTACTGGGGTCACACGGGAAACACGAGGAAGATGCACCCAATCAACTGGAATACTGTGGGTATGAATAAATCAGCAAGAGGTCTAGGTATTCGAACTAGTGAGGAAATGGACAAAGCATTAATACTCAAAAGACTCTGGGCCATTCATGAGCAACCAAATTCAGTTTGTTCGTCTATTTGTGCAGGTAAGTATCTTTCTAACCAATCCTTATTACAACCTATATCTATAACCAACTCAAATCCTAGCCATATATGGCGGGATATCAATAAACTGCTACCCTGTTCGACCTAAGATTATTTCACCAAATAAGTTCAGGTGATCAAACTGATATTTGGTCACAGCATTGGATTCCGGGAGTTAATTCAATACCCAACATCATTTCGTCTACTCTTAACAATATAGCCCAACTCGTCAACCAAAATACGAGTTCCTGGAATACCCAACTCATCTGAACCATCACTGATGCAACTACCACCTTGAAAATCATTTCCATACCTCTCCCATCAAATCCTTCCACACATAAGTTAATTTGGTACCCGACAAAGAATGGATCATACTCTGTGAAATCTGCTTATAGACTACTTCATCAAAATCCCAACCCAACCATGATTTCTTCCTCTCAACAATTTATTTGGACTCTCCTTTGGCCACCAAAAATACAAATTTTTGTTTAGAAAATCCTGCATAATGGCCTACCTACGAGAGAGCTTCTCCATCATCATCACATCAGCAACACACCAATGTGCCAAAATTGCAACGACTCTCCTGAAACAATAACACATACTTTTTTCTCTTGCCCCAAGGCTCTTCTAATCTGGGACCAAATAAGAAGTTTTTTGCAACCGCAATTCCCAAACATAGCCTTACCCGTTACCCCATTAACCACCGTAGAGGATTTGTTATACCCTATGTACCCTCAGCCAAAACCACCCAAATAATTCACAACCCACATGTGTTATACCTTGTGGCATATATGGACCAGCAGAAACAAATCAGTTTTTCAACATATTAATGAGTTACCAAACATCACCAAGCTGCTAATCACAAAGGGCGCTGTCGAATACCAATGGACGCAACTAAATCAACCACCTTTAGCTCCAGGACTACCTTTAACAAGTCGTAGCAACAACTGTCATACTACTAGTCATATGCTTCTGTGGGTTGGACCCCTCTACCACCAGGGATCCCTAAGCTCAACTACGATGGTGCATCTAGAAACAACCCAGGAATAGCTGGAGCAGGAGTTGTTGTGCGCAATGAAGAAGGAAGGGTGTTTTGTGCAATTGCAGAACCATTAGGATTTACCTCTGCAATTATGGATGAAACGAGAGGAATGCTAATTGGTCTTAACCGGACTTGCAGAATGAACATCACATCATTCATCATTGAATCTGATTCACCTGCCCTTGTATATTACCTCACCACTAGTACCACACCCCCTTGGCAAATACAACCGCGCATACATAAAATCAAGGAATTACTGCAACATCTATCACATTGGGAGATTTTCCATGTCTATAAAGAAGCAAATCAACTTGTTGATGCTTTAGCAGACTTTGTTGCTGACAGGACTCGCGATCTCGTTTATGCCGCAAACATAAATCTGGCTAGATATGCACTCTCAGTTTCTGAATCGATATGTAATCCAGGACCAACTTGGCCGGACTTTCCAGCGTGTATTTAACATTGTTTGATTTTGAATAAAAAGTAGTTTGGTCTCAAAGAAAAATGGAAAGGAAAAACAAAAAAAACACACCAATAGTTCATATATTCCTAACTATGTAGCACCAATGGATAGAGACAAACGTTTCACATCACACACGTTTCAGGGTTCAACTGATTGTTAGTACTGCTGATTGTTATCCAAGGATGGAGCCAGCTTGGAGCACGAGTTTATGAGCCTTGCCGGCTCCTAAACCCAATTTTAGTTACTTTAGCCAATTTTTACCCATTTTGCACCTCCTCAATAATAAGCCCACCGGTGACTTGCACATCCATTCCTCAAAACCTAGCTTCACCCTGTTGTCATCTACCCAAATTCATCTTTAGCCGAAGTCCAGTGGCAGATGACTGATGTTGAATTAGGGCACTTAACCATCTTGAGCCTTGAGGTCCTTGAAGTCTGCCGGAAACCAAACCGAGGAAATAGATATCCAACCGGTTCCAATATACGAACCAGATCTATCTTTGTTCCGTCCGGTTCGGTACTATCCCGAGTTTGTTGGTTCTAAGAAGGATATTCTGGTAATAAAAATAAAAGAAACAACCATTTTGGTAAATAGATAAAACAATCCCACCTGGTGTGTGTGTATATAAACAAGATTTATAAGAGCTAGGGTTTCTTCTTTCTCTAGCGAGTAGCGGCTTGAAGGATTTTCTGCATCTCCCACAAACCTTCATAGTTTTTAGGCGCAGCCGAAGAACTTCTATTCACTGCAATCATGGGGTAAGATTCTTTTCTCTTCATATGGATGTTGTTTCTTTTACACTTCTGAAATTAAATCTAGGGTTTAGTGTTCTGTCACATTTTTAGATGATTCTTTTGCTTTCAGATCTTTGATTCATGAGTAGTAGTTCAGCTGTGAAGATTGAAATGCTCTTCTAATGTTAGGGTTACCTAAATATTTCAGTAATAGTTGTTGTTTTTAGTTTTGTGATGATAAAATGTTAAAGATGGGGATTGAATCTAAATATCTAGTTATAGTTTTTTTAAAGGGTTTTTGGACAGTTATTAATTATGAATCATACTTCATTTAGAAAGCTAAATTGTTCACTTCCAGAGATATTTGTATGGATTTCTTGATGTTGGTTTCACATAAATATGTACTGATTATCCTTGATTTTGAAGGCTTATGTTTGTGATATACAGTTTTTCAATGTCTTTTTCTGTACATTGTAGTTGCATATTTAGGAGAAAAGGTTTGGCTGAATGACCCTCACAACCCTTAAAACTGGATTAACAGGACTACCCTTATGTTATTGCTCATGTTAACTCTAATTGTTGTTCTTGACTTTTATCCTGTAATATCTGAGTAGTTTACTAAATTCCATTAGGGATCTCAACTTGGTTGCTTCTCAGGGATTGTTTTTTAAGCTTGATGTATTTGATGGACTTAGGTAGGTTGTATAATAGAAGGTTATGTAGTTACTTATGAAATTTGTGAATGGGATACAGGAAGACTAGAGGTATGGGAGCTGGTCGCAAGCTCAAGTCTCACCGCAGAAGACAAAGGTGGGCTGACAAGTCATACAAGAAGTCCCATCTTGGAAACGAATGGAAGAAACCATTTGCTGGTTCTTCTCACGCAAAGGGAATTGTTCTTGAGAAAATGTAAGACTAGTATTGATTGCTTTATTCTCTTTTTATGGATGTTTGTATGAATTTGTTAGTCATAGTGTTTACTTGATGAGCTGAATGAATGTCTGTTTGCTTGTCACAGCGGTATTGAGGCTAAGCAGCCTAACTCTGCTATCAGAAAGTGTGCTAGAGTTCAATTGATCAAGAATGGAAAGAAGATTGCTGCTTTCGTGCCCAATGATGGTTGCTTGAACTACATTGAAGAAAATGTAAGTTAATTACAAAGAGTTTCCAAGTTAAGTTATGATTTTTACAAGCAATGGTTGCTGACATCTCTAGCTTTCTCTTTTTGGCTATGCAGGATGAAGTGTTGATTGCTGGATTTGGACGTAAAGGACATGCCGTGGGAGATATTCCCGGAGTCAGGTTTAAGGTTGTGAAGGTCTCAGGAGTGTCCCTGTTGGCTTTGTTCAAGGAGAAGAAGGAGAAGCCCAGATCTTAGATTAATTTAGAATGCTTGCATACTTCTCTAGGTATCCTTTTTAAAATGCATGAATGATCTCTTACATTTAGTGGAAAATGATTTGAACCATATCAGTTTATGCAGTTTTAATTTTGATCTTATTAAAGTTGTATTTTGTTGGAAGTAATGCAACACAGACAGCTTAGGTATCTTGTTCTCTGATATTGGTTTTCTTAGCAAGCTGAGTTTGATTTGATTATACCAATGTACGCTATAGTTATCCATATTGGTTGAGACTTTTTTAGAGGTTTATTTATTTTCAATTGTAATGCCGGCTTCAGTGATTTAGACTGCAGACGGGAGTTTTTCTGTGCCCTTTAAGAGCTCTCTTGTAGGCTGTAGCTCTGTTTGAAGAAGCTTCATGAACTCTAAGGTGCATGTCTATATTACTGCGTCAAAGTATACCTACTTATCTTGGCACAGGTTCCTAAATTTTTTTCCTTTTGATGGAAAAGGCACAGGTTTCCAGTGCTTATCATTTGCTTGACACCAAGTTTATGAGTAGACATGCTGAGTCTGGCCATCTTCTTGAACAGCTGAATCTCTTGTTCATCTAGTTGCCTCTTCTTACTTTTCCACTGTCCCTTGAATCCCTCAGTGACGCTGGTTACCTTGAAGCTTGTAGAATTAAGCGCCAAATGAAATACAAGTTCATTTACTTTTAAGAGAACGTAGTAGGATTCAGATCTTGCTCACTTTATCCAACTCTATGCATTGTACGTTGTGGTGGCAAAGTTGTATCCGCTCAATAGTGGCGTATTGGCTGTGCATCACATCCAAACGAGTCAGATCCTCAAGCTCAGTAAAACGAAAACGTAATGGGTGACATCACACAACTTCATATAGCATGAAAATATATCCAACTTCTGGACACCCATTTCTCATTTGGTCAGAAGAGATAATCTAATTTAATTCCTTTAGTCAAGTCAAAGATGAGATTTTTCAAATACTGCTGCTGAAACGAGAGCTATAAGTTCAGTCAGCCAAACCAAACTTGAATCTGATCAAGAACACAACAACAAGAGCTAGCCATATGGGAGAAGGAGAAGAATCAGTGAAGTTAATTGGAGCTTGGCCTAGTCCATACAGCTATAGAGTTATCATGGCATTAGAATTAAAAGGTATCAAGTATGGATACATCAATGAAAATCTCCACAAGAAGAGTGAAATGCTGCTGAAATACAACCCAATTCACAAAAAGATACCGGTTCTTGTTCATGGAGGGAAAACCATTTGCGAGTCCATGATTATACTCGAATACATCGACGAAACATGGCCGGAGAAATACCCATTACTGCCAAAAGATCCTTATGAAAGATCTGTTGCGCGGTTTTGGATTAAACTCATTGAAGAAAAGGTAGAAATCATCACTTAAGCTTATTCATTAAGCTTTTCAATTTTCTAATGATGTTTTTTGCTTGTTTGATTGTTTGTTTGTAGGGTACATCAAGCCTTTTTAATTTTTTTTACAAATCAGGGGAAGAACATGAGATAGCAAAGAAACAACTGTTGGAAATTCTCGAAACTACAGAAAAACACAGTGGAATTGGGGATGAGAATAAGAAGTTCTTTGGAGGTGATAATGTAAATGCCGTTGACTTGGCATTTTCATCTTTGGCACATTGGTTGGGAGCTGTAGAAGAAGTGATAGGAGTTAAGGTTCTTGAAGCAAATAAACTCCCTATATTTTATCAATGGACTGAAAGGTTTAAACAAGTTCCTGTGATTAATGAGAATCTTCCAAGCTACAATGAATTGCTGAATGTTTTCAAAGGTATCAAGGAGCAGCTGACACAACCTCAACACGAATGAGACAGCGGGAGGTTAATTATCAATCCAGGCATCCTGCACCTAGACGAGTTATCTTTCTGTAATATCAATATGAGCTTATTTGCTTTGCTATTAGTAGTTGCATCCTGAATGCATGTATGTTTTCGTATTTTTAGTTGTAACAGCTGCCTGCTTCATTAATTGTGTCTGTGTTCAGTCACTATTAACTGTTCTTGATACATGTAATTGTGCTTCAATAAGAAATGCATTCTAGTGCTAAGGCTTCTTCAAACAAGTGGAAACACTTACCAGAAAGTATAACATTGTCTAAGTTCACAGATTTGTGACCTGCATGCTGTGCAAATAACTATAGTGAATTGGTGAGTTTTTGCAAAGGTGTTGAGGAGCAGCTGACACCACCTAAATACGATTGATGCAGCAGGAGGATGGGATACCAGTATATTTGCAGGGGTCACCAGTACAGAGATCCTGTGCTCAAGTGAGTTATCCTTCTGAAATTTTGAGGCTTAAATCTTTCTCTGCCTGCACATTAACCTCGTACATATCCACAGCTTCTAAAGGAAGAGCTCACGCCTCATGAGCATCTTTAAAACAATTTTGCAGTTAGAGGCTTAAAATTTTCGATGCGCCACTATAGATAATTCAGAATTCTCAAGTCATGACAAGAATTAAACATAGCACCTGTCATTCTCGTCGAATTTTCTTGAATATGCTGATAAACTGAGTCCAGTTGAGTTTTGCCCCTTCACCATTCTACTTCTTCCCTTTGCAACTTTATAAGAGGCGCATAAGTCTGGCATTGGCTTGAGCTCAAAATTTGTGGAAAGCCAATTTGCAGGATGCACAGCTTGTCTCAACAAAAAAACAAAAAAGAAAAAAAAAAAGAAAAAAAAAAAGAAAAAAAAGAGCTTCCCCTCTGGCATAACAAGATACTTAGCTTGCGCAGTAAAGACCTCGCAAACTTCACTGGGAAAGTGCCCTTTAGGTCAGGTGTTCAAATTTAACATCATGCAACCCACTAGGGGATGGCAATGCATCAACAATAATACCCGCCTCTTCCAATCATAGCAGCAGGAATAGCCCAAAGAGCTATTAACAATAAGATGAGATACTTTGGACACGTGCTGCCAGGGATAGATACCCAGAGAAGCAGCAATACTTTGAGGTCCCTGCCATTGACTGAAAAATAAACAAGTGCTTCTTCCATCACCAATCAAACACCTAGTGCTAGTTTCGACTTCATTTTGGATCCACCTAATACCAGGCATAATGGAGGACTGGAGCTTGTAGTCAATCAAATTTCCATTGACCTTGAGAAAAACGAGCCCATTTTTATCTGAACTCCCTTCCATCCAGCTAACCATCCAACATCTTTTCAACCACTGGTCTCTAACATGAGAAAAAACGAACAACTCCAGGCATCAGCTGCACACGAAGGAATGATTTGGCAGTTAAAAGTTTACCCTCAGGCCTCAGCAGTGCACTTGAAAATATTTAAACACGGAGTCGAAGGGTAATCCACAGGTAAGAAGGATACATCTAGTCTGAGTTAAGCGCCAAAGAAACAATTGTGAGATGCATACGGCTTTGACACATTAAGTGCAGAAACCAGAAAATGGTAGATTGCAGCACACTTCCTAGTAAGACATTTCAAAATTACAAACAAGTGGATACACTTACTAGAAACTATAACATTGTCTGAGTTTTTTCAAAGGTATAAAGGAGCAGCTGAGACGATCTAAAAATGATTGATACAGCGGGGGGTTGCCAATCCAGAGATCGTGCACCTAGGTGGTTTTATAGCAGAAGTTAATATTGGTTATTTAGGAGAAGTTTAGGAGGAAAAGAAATGCTTTTGTCCCATGTTGATACATGAAAAATATCACCCCTTAGCCGGGTTAGTGTGCCCCAAAAAGGAGGCAAACCCAACATGAGATATGGGGACTAAAGCCCAAGTCCAGTAATAAGGTGTCTATTAGATGGAAAGGACAAGGGGGGAATTAATAGGAAAGAAGAAGGTTTTATTAGAGAAGGGATAACATTAGTAGTAATTAAAGAAGTTTAGGACACATGGCATGATGTCATAAAAGAAAGGGGCTTTTGGAAAGTCTATATAAAGAAGGACAAGGTACAATGGAAAAACAACTCTCTCTCTTGCTATTCTTAGTATAATGAGGTCATTTGGTGTGGCCAGGACGGGTAGAACCTAAAACCGAATTCACCCCTCAACATTTGGCGAGCACAATCGGAGGCTCGTGCCTAGCTCACCATGACACAACCAGAAGGCGCCAGTTCAGGCGCGACAGAGAGTCCAAACATCCCCCACTTAACCCAGAAGGCGAGAGAGTAGGGATAGTGTCGGACCCAATCACACAAGTAAGAAAACCAGGTACCACGCGCGAAGAAGATAAACAACAGGAAATTGAGGAAGCGCCACCATCCAGCCTTCCCTCAAAGAGATGCAGAAGGAGCTAGAAGACCACATACGCAGAGAACAAGAATTGAGAAAACTCATGAAGGCAGCCAATGCCGAGAAGAGTGCCAAAGAAACAACGGATAACTCAGAGGAAAAGGAAGAAGAACCTATAGCTATGACGCAGGAGGCGATGACAAGATACTTGGAGATGAATTATAGGGTTGTAAAGCAAGATAACTACAACTTCATGGCGAGTCCTTACTCCTCCGAAATCACAGAATATCAGTACCCGGAAGATTACACTTCGCCAAAATTCAAGGTCTACAACGGCCAGGGAAATGCAAGGGAACACCTCAGTCGATTCCTATCCACTATGAACGATCGCGCAACTGATGGGAAACTATGTCTGAGAGAATTCCCAAAATCGTTAACTGATACGACATTCATTTGGTACGATAACCTAAAACCGGGAAGCATTGGCTCGTGGTCGACCATGTCCACGCTCTTCCTCAGAAAATTCTATTCAACAAAAAGGAAGGTCACAACTATAGACTTGAGCAAATGTAATCAACGCCTAGGCGAGGAGATAGGAAAGTACATTGCCAGGTTTCGTCTTCTCACCTTGGACTGCCACGAAGATGTCAGGGAGGAAGCGCTAGTGGAAATGTGTACGAGGAATGACTCCATCCTTTAAGAAGAGCTTGGTCAACTTTTTCTTTCCCACATTCGTAGAACTGGAAGAAGCAGCCGCAAGAATCGCCGACTGCATCGAGGAACCAAATCCAGATTACATCTGGCGGAACTCGGTTAACACCGTATCAACCGTGCCTAGAAATACTCGTGCAAATAATGGTCGAGAGGGTTGGAGTACGCAGACACTTCCACCACCCTTGCCCTGCAGCAAAGAACAAATTGTGGGATTATTGGAGCAATGGATAGCAAACAAAGAAACCCAATCGCCCCCAACAAAGACAGACCCCAGCGCCATCGACACAAATGATGCCAGGTATTTCCATTTCCACCGCAGGATACAACATCCTACGGTCGACTGCTTCAACCTTCGGAGGATGTTCCAGAAAAAATTGGAAATAGGTGAAACTGAGATGAACAATCCGGAAGCCGGCAAAACGATCCAACACCAAGTCATGATGCTCTCCCACGATCCAAGCGGAGGCGTATGGAAACTGTGGATGACAATGAGGAAGAAGTATGCGAAGTCGAGATGGAGAACCCAGCATTTGAAAACATAGACAGCGTGGCTAGCCAGTTCGCTAAAACAGTGTTGCCCAACAGTTGTTCGACTCACTCGGCTTCAGCGAAGATCAGGTCAAGGAAGCGTCCAAGGCCATAGCGGCTATAGCAGCGGGAAAACCCTGTGGTCTCCTCCCCAAGGAAGCGATTGTGTTCACAAATGAGATATCTGCTATCCGGGGGAACACATTAGACCTTTATATCTCACGGCGTACATCAACAGGAAACCGCTAAAGAGAGGTTTCATCGATGGAGGCGCACCCCTGAATCTAATCTCAATGCATACGTCAGACATCTTGGCTGTGCAACGGTCTTTAATCAGAATGAGAGTTACAACGGTGAAAGGGTTTGGAATCCATGTTCAGACATCCATTGGGATCGTCAACCTGGTCATGAAGGTTGGTCACATCCGAGGGACTACGCCGTTTTATGTATTAGAAGAAGATACTACATTCCATGTGTTACTTGGGCGGGGCTGGTTGCTTAATCATAAGGTGTTCGCGTCAACATACCACCAATGCGTGAAGACTAACATAGGAAGTAAGAAGTACCGAATCCATGCCACAAGTAACCCCTTCGACCCAGAGGAAGCATACATGGCGGACGCAATTTTCTATGACATGCCAAAAGAAGAAGACGAAGTGCCGGAAGTGCAACTCATCCCGTTACCAAAATGGGGAGAGGAAGAAAAACCGGAGCCAGTCAAGTCCGTGTTTAGTCCATCCAGGCTGGTGTTTCCAACAGAAAGGAAGAGGAAGCAAGAGGAGCAACCCAGCTTTCAGCGCTTTTCCAAGCAGATAGAGGAAACGTGTATCGTTTGTAGCAATTAACCGAGGGAGTGTCCGCGAATGTGCAAAATTACACTGATGTACTAATGAACGAAGCGGAGGCTGCTGATGAGAGCGAAGAACAAAGTTTGTCCGAGCTTCCCTATAGCACAATTGATGACGAGGAGTTACGAGACCAGTTGAAAGACACTACCGCCAAGGTTGCCGAAGAACGAACTCCAGGGGACCTGACTGTGGACGAGATGGAGGAGGTCAATATAGGGACGCAAGAAGATAAGCGCCTTATCACTATAAGCAATAGTTTAGATAAATAGGAAATAGATGCCATGATCGCTCTACTCAAGGAATACAAGGATGTCTTCGCCTCCGATTATGACGAGATGCCAGGTCTAGACAGCGATCTTGTGGTACACAATCTCGGGGTGTCGCCTGAATTCAAGCCCGTGAAACATAGAAGCAGGGAGTTCCCTAGGGCCACTGCTATTGCAATAAAGGAATAAGTGGAGCGATTTCTAAAGGCCAAATTTATCAAGCCTATCCAGCACCCTACTTGGCTAGCTAACATCGTACCTGTGACAAAGAAAAACGGGAAAGTCAGATGCTGCGTAGATTACAGAGACCTAAACCGAGAATGCCCGGAGGATGATTTTCTGCTACCAAACATCGATATGACGCTAGACGCAACAGGAGGAAAAGGGAGGTACTCCTTCATGGATGGCTTCAGCGGATACAACCAAATAAAGATGGACCCCTCGGACGCAAAGAAGACCGCCTTCCAAACTCCGTACGACAACTTATATTACGTGGTGATGCCATTTGGCTTAAAAAATGCTGACGCCACGTATCAACGCGCCATGACATCCATATCCCACGACTTGCTGCATCAAACGGTAGAAGTGCATGTCGATGATATCATGGTTAAAACACAAGAGGTCGAGGACCACACCTCTCACCTGAAGACGACTTTTGAGAGATACAGAAAGTTCAAACTCAAAATGAACCCCCTCAAGTGTGCCTTTGGGCTAAAGACAGGAAAATTCCTAGGCTTCGTCGTGACTAGTGAGGGAATCCGAGTGGATCCGAGCAAAGTTGAGGAGATCACGAAGATGGCACCACCATCAAGCACAAAAGAGTTGCAAGCTTTCATAGGACGGATATCGTACATTCGACGCTTCTTTCCCAGTCTAGCGCAGCTAATAACCGCATTCCTCCCCCTACTAAAGAAAGACCTGCCCTTTGTATGGGGGGGAAATATAGTGGGCCGCGTTCGAGAAACTAAAGCAATGCCTTGTCAGCCCCAGGATCCTTAAGCCCTCGACACGTGGAGTCCCTCTCTATCTCTACACAGCATTTACCAGCTCGGCAATAGGCGCAGTCCTCGCACATGATACGGGAGGGAACGAGCTATCGCCTATCTATTATGTCATCCGGGTTCTGCGAGATGCAGAATTGAGATACCCGCGCGTAGAACAGACGTGCTTAGCTTTCATATACGCAACGCAGAAGTTGCGACCTTATCTTTTGACACATGAAACCATCATAGTAGCGGCAGCGAACCCTATAGCTTACTTAGCTTTGAAACCTGTCCTAACGGGGAGAACTGCCCGGTGGCTACTACAACTGTCGGAGTTCGAGCTTAAATATCAACGCCCAAATGCAGTTCGAGGACAAGCAATAGCCGATCTCATAACAATGTTTCCTGGAGAAGGGAATGATGAAGCGCACGAATATATACCCGGAGAAGTGGCAGCCGCAGACATTGACAAGCCCTGGACCATATTCTTTGACGGGTCATCATATGGTACTGTCGAAGGAGCCGGAGTAGTATTCGAAGCACCCCAAGGGGAGTAGCTCTCGTACTCGTTCAAATTGGACTTCCCATGTAGTAACAATGTCGCAGAGTATGAGGCACTGATCTTGAGACTCCGAATGGCGAAGGAGCTCAATCAGGGGAGCGTAGAAGTCAAGGGCGATTCCAGGCTCGTGATGAACCAAGTGAATGGAGACTGTTATGTCAAAGAACAGCACTTAGCGCCCTATCGGGCAGAGGCCCAAAGATTGATGAACCAAATGGGGTCGAGAATGAAGGACGATTTGACTATTGCGTCATTTAACAATTGACCCAATAGTTAGGGGACTAATGTTGATACATAAAAAATATCACCCCTTAGACGGGCTAGTGTGCCCCCAAAAGGGAGGCAAACCCAACATAAGACATGGGGACTTGGGGACTAAAGCACAAATCCACTAAAAAGGTGTCTATTAGATGGAAAGGACAAGGAGGGAATTAATAGGAAAAAAAGAGGTTTTATTAGAGAAGTAATGGCATTAGTAGTAATTAAAGAAGTTTAGGACACATGGCATGATGCCATACAAGAAAGGGGATTTTGGAAGTCTGTATAAAGAAGGACAAGGTACAATGGAAAAACAACTCTCTCTCTTGCTATTCTTAGTATAGTGAGGTCATTTGGTGTGGTTAGGACGGGTAGAACCTAAAACCGAATTCACCCCTCAACATCCCACATAAAAAAGATCAGAACCATGTTTTAGGGCATACATAAAAAATTTGAGGCATACAAATTTATTTTCCTAACTAGGGTGTGTTTATAAGGGGTGTCTAATGGGTATATTGACCTATATATCCTTAAACAGTTTATATTACTAAATTTCCCTTATCCTTAAATTAAAAATCAAAAACAAAAACAATTTTAAATTTAAACATCTTCTCTGCCCGATTCCCGCTCGTGAATCCGTCGACAAAAATTTGATCTTGAAAATTTGATCGCTGATTAGTGAAAATCTGATCGTCGACTAAACACAACAACAAAAATAACTCGCACAAAGAAACTTGCAACAAATAATCATTCTAAATATTCTTTTAATCCGCCAATTGTAGAACAAGAAGAAGTTGAAGGATTGGAAGCAAAAATTCAACGGAATGAAGAACCAACTCCTAAAATGAAGATTAAAATGTATTTTCCATAAACCCTCTCTTATTTTATTATTTTTCATTGATAGATTATGATTATTTCAGAATAAACAAGAACTTTTTGGGGTTACAAAATGAAGTTTGGCTGATTAGCAAGACGAATTATCAGCCGAACTGTTCATTTTTCTTCGTTCTGAAAGTGTTTATGAACAATTCGGCTGGTAATTCATTTCTTGACGATAGCCGAACTTCCTACGTGGTTAATACAGTGTCAGGTTCGGCTAATACCTTGTCAACCATTACCCGCTGAACCAGAGAAGTGAAATTTACCCCAGGTGGTTGTCAGGTTCGGCTGACTCGATTAGATCACTTTCAAGCCGAACATCTCTCTGTAAACACTTCGAAAATATTGATTTGTAGGCTACAGGTTCGGATGGCTCGTGCTGATGAGTCATCAGCCGAACTTCTCTCTGTAGACTCAAGTCTTTCGATCTTGTTTTGGCCATAACTTCTTCGTCCAATGTCGGAATGACCTCATTCTTTTTGCTTTGTCTTCGACTTTTCATTATCTTGAAAATGAATATAATATCTCATTGATTTTGATGAGTTGAATTTGGACCTTGTTTTTTTTTTCTTTTTTTTTGAAGCATGAAGTGTATTAAAATATTTAAGGGATTGTTACACAAGGGTATATAACACCCCAAGATTCATCAGTTACAATAAGATTGGTGATCAAATTTTAGATAGTGGTAAAAAGGTTGTTGTTCACTCGAACTTTATTGAGATTGATTCTAGGCTTACATATAAAAAATACTAAAAAGAAGAAAATATGTACAAAATATTTGTCACAGGATGAAGAGAGTTACTAGGACTAGGATTTCGTCGAATTCATAACATAGGGTTCAATTTATTTATTCTCAACAAATAAAGCTCAATAGATAAAATTAACATGGACTCTGATTTTGCCAAGGTAGATTCTCAAAAGATTGGTTGTAAATCCTAAGCATGATGTATCAAAACATTTAAGCTAAGCATACCTCATTAAATTAAATGACAACCAATTAATTCAAATCATATTTCAATTAAAATTAATGCAAAAGTCTTAAAAATAATTAAATCATTTTACCCATGTATGAAATTCATCTTCCTCCGTCGTCCCAGTGTTGGGGTTTAGCTCATCATATGGAAAACACACTCAAAATATTTATCCATGGCTCAAAAGGTGTTTCTATTGAAGAAATATGAGAAAATGGTAAAAACAGCTCAACTACAACGTAAATAAGCGTTGCAGAATGACTGTTACAATGGAAACAGAAGAATAAGACTGCTGGATATCAACAGCTTATGCTACAGTAATATACGACACTTCCTACGACTGACGCCTGAGGGTCGTTGTTCTTCGTGTTTTTGAGTTTCTGCAGCAGCAGAAACTTCTCCTGCAGCTTTTTTTCTTCGACTCTGCAGTCACCAATCTTCTCTAACTTCACCCCAAACTCCCCCTACCCCGCTCTACTGCTCCTATACACCTTATATAGCCTATCATGCACAAGAAATCTCCTCCATAACTGCAAGAAATCTCCTCCTTAACTTCATTACTCGGCATTAAGGAAAATATTCCGAGAATATTATCTTACTTTTTTTAATCTCTTCCGAGCCTTGATTTGATCCAAACACACTCCCTACACGCTCCAAGATAGATTGAGAAGGTTGTATACACGTGCAGGGCTGAAATTTTCATGCTTCATCCACAAGCAAAACCGTGTTTTGCTTCACTCCTCTGTTTTCATCCACACGAGATTGTAGCCAATTTTAGACGAATCCAACTGGCATACCAGGCCTGTTTAGTCAAAGAATAATATTCTTAGTTGAATCCAGCGATTTAATCTCCTTCAAACTCCCCCGAAATCACGACTGAAAAATACGCTGCATGGAAGCTTATTTTCCCGCCAAAAAAATGTTCAAACCTTGGGGAAGAAAGGTTATCCCTTATCCAACATATTGGGTGCCAGAAAACAGTGGGTGCTAAAGATGAAAATGGGATACACATAGCTGTGGGTGCCTCTTAGCAGAAGTGGGGGTCCGTATAGAAATTGTTTTTCAGGAGTGCTCCGAGCAACTTTTCGAGCCGCATTTTCCAACAATATTTATTTCCAAAAAATACCTACAAACACACAAAACACCATATTAAGTACGAAATCGAGTACCAACAATACAGAAAATTGAGGACAACTTAGACACAAAAATGTGTCTATCAATTGGTAAGCCATGAATCTACATCAACATGATATTGGAGCTGAATAACGGTCTTCAGATTGGAGCTGCATCGAGGGGGAGTGTTAGAATCAAAGGTCGAAAGGCCTACGGTCAATGATTTCCACAAGAAAAGCTGTATTTTTGATGGATAACCTTGGTATTCTCTATTAGTAGACTTCAATTTCTTAACACTTTTAGTCATTTCCATTTATTTTGGTTGATTATCATAAGAAAGGTTGGACAGTAGAAAAAATACGTAATAAAAAGCCTAACCCCTAAATGTTTATGAACTTAAGTGTTTTCTAGAAAATCAGTAACATGTTCGGCTGATACGATTTTTTGAATATGAGTCGAATTTGAAAAATATATGGTTCGGCTTATACGATATTTAGAGTAAAAACCGAACCTTTACGACTTTAGGTTTTTTTTTCAAAACTCTCAGGATAGGTTCGGGTTATAAAGAAAATTTCTTATAAGCCGAACACTTAAGTAGTAAGTAGGTTGAAAGTTACAAAATATAAGTTCGGCCAATAACTATTTAGCATACCAGTTAGGTTCGGCCGATAATTTCAAGCAGAACCTATCCCTGGTACGCCGAATTTGGGCGAAAAAAATCAATTTTTTTGATGATTTCAATCCACAGAAATGAAATTAGACATAATCTAGAAGTATACTTGTGTAATGTTAGCATTGAGTTTCTTATCGATGTATTCATCTTCTGGATTTGGCTCATAAGAATCATCATTATGAGTTTGACTTTGAGTTTGAATAAAATTGTTCTCATAATCTAAGAAATCAGTCATTTCGGGATCATTGTTGTAGTTGATGTGTATTTTCAGAGATTTTTTAGATGAAGATTGTCCCTCCTCATCCAATGAGATTACTTGAGTCGAAATACAAATTTTTTTTCCTCACTTTTCCTTCTCCTCCTCCAAAAAAAACCAAACTTTGATTTTTCTTCCCCCAAATTTAAGTTTTAAAACATAATCATCCTAATTACTAATCATTAATATTAATCACTAATCAAAGTTATTAACAATTAACCATTATCATTAACACTAATAACAAAAGGGAAGATTTCTCATTACAAAAATATTTGGATAAGGGCCTTCTAGATTTACTATCTAATGACCCTATTTTGTCATTACTTGATATGCCCTAAATTTTTAGGTATGCCCTAAAACAGGGTTCAAAGATGAACTTGAAGTGAAGATGTATTAGGCCCACATAGATTGGGAAGCCTAACTCTACTCAAATTGATGTGCTATAAAATTAGCACTTCACTCTCCCAAATGACTCACGCTGCCGTGCGGTAAGCACAAAGCGAACTATTCTTTCGCCTTTTACTAATGAATATCGTGTGCTTGCCGTTTATAAGCGGCATACGCCTATCTTTGGAGGGTTTCTCCTTTCCGAGAGGAACCCAACAACCCTCAAATCCAAATGTTTAGTTTCCAGTGTTCGGCTACGCCATGACTTTTGCACCCATCGGATTATCGACAGAAGCTGCAGAACTGTTGAGTCATGACCACAGTAAGTCATTATTCTTAGAATTGTGAAGTTCCTTTATTAATGATAATAGAAACTTTTACTCTAAAACTCTCAAAGACTAATGATAAGATGTTGAAAAGTAATGAAATAATTTTAAGCTAAGATTTTAAAGAACTTCACCAACAGGGATTATCATCCGAGATGATTTCTAGCGCCAAAATGTAGTTGCAGGAAATCCTATAACCATACCTAATGATAATCTATGAAGTAATCTAAGAAACCATAATGAAATACTCAAAATCTTTTATTAAAACTTAGAACAGATGTAAAGATGAGAGGGTAAAACCCTAACTTGGAAAACAAATAACTTTCTCTCTCCTAAATATCTTATCTCAGCTCACTCAAAAGATCTCCCATCATACAATGGTGATTGGCTCTCCTAAATATCTTATCTCAGCTCACTCAAAAGATCTCCCCTCATAAAATGGTGGTTGGCTCTTTTTATATGAGTTTACATAGTGGAAAACAGCTAATAAAGCGCCTATTTTCAGATCTGGGGTGCGTCAAGGTCGCTCGGACATTTTTATGACCGTACGATTTCTTCACTACCGCATAGATCTCCACACTATTATCGTGACTAGGTGACGTCATCTGGTGCGTCATCCTGGATAAATTGTGTGCGCTCGTCTTCGCTTACTACTTGTAGGCATTATTTCGCATAACTGATGGGTGTGCGGTATTTTGTACCCACATTTAAGTCATTGTTCTTAGAACTGTGAAGTTCCTTTCATATTGGTCACACCAATTGAAGGATAACTAGGATCATAGGTTGGAAGTGGTGGGTTTTTGCAAGTGAATGGTTATGTAGTGAGATTCCGAACTAGGTGCATATGAAGTCAAATTATTCAGTGGAGCGGAAGTCGTAAATTACTTAGGTTTTGCTAGTCCTACTGTGATTAGGGAAGAGATTATTGGTGAACCGGCTCGTAAGAGGAAGATGCCATCGGAAGACCCAACAACAAATCTTAAGAACTTTGTAAGTATTTTAGAGATGCTCTTATTGTTTTCAGATTACATTATCGAATCAGTCTATTAATTGTTTGTTGTTTAATTGAAAATATGAGCATTTGAAGACCCTTGTGAAGATGATATGTTGCGCGGGAGAAAGAGGAGAGCCTTTGTCGATTGAAGATCAAACTAAGCACATTGACTATGCTAACAATGTTGACAATGAAGATGCCACCGAAATGTTCCAGTGAGATAATGCTAAACTAAAGACGAATGCTCAACTAAAGAGGGATCGCACCCGTGGTGGTGGTAGTGGTCGTGGTCGTGAAAATGCTAAACGGGGCTGTGGTGGTGGTAGTGGTCGTGGTCGTGAATGAATGCATTTCTAATTTATTTATTTATGTGTTAAACATTATATCAAGGTTAATGGTTGGACAAATATTTTTTTAAGGTTTATGGGACATATGTTTTCTTATTTTGGACAAATGTTGGATTTCAAGTTGTTGAATGTTTTTTTTAGCTATGTTAAGTTTCAATAATTCAGCCGGCGGGGTCTTGAATGTTTTTTTTAGCTATGTTAAGTTTCAATAATTCAGCCGGCGGGGTCTTGAATGAATGGTTTGTGAAGTTATAGTGCCGACTAAACCAGAGCCGGCAAGGTTGTGAACTGGCAGACTGCCGGCCCTGACAGCAGAAATGGTGCAGTTACCAGGGTCGGCAGGGTAAGAAAATTAAGACCTGGCCGACTAATATAATCTAATGAACAAATACCTTGTCGACTGTATGCAACATAATATGATCTTCTCTTGTGTTAAAAAATTCATAAAGTCGGCAAGGTAAGAAAATTACAACCCCACCGACTATGTGTTAGTCGGCATTGTATTAAACAAATACCTTGCCGACCATATGCAGCAGAATATGACCTTTACTGTCTTTGAAAAAAAAAATAGCCGGCATGGTAAGAAAATTACGACCTTGTCGACGGTATGTTAGTCGGCATATTGTGGAAACAAAAACCTAGCTGGCGAGTTCAAAATTCAAATTTTTGCAAGTACAACTACATTGATTGACTACCCTAAACGCCAGAGTTGGGCACCATCATATAAATACACTAGTTCTCTCTACAAAACAACACACACCTATTCGCATATAGTTTCCAAATCTCATATCATCATCTGCTCTTTCGAACTCTCTTAATTCCTCTACATACAACAATAGCATCATTTGATTCAAATGAAGATCTATCCATACCAAAGCATGGTACATCGAAAATCGAATTAAAAATCAGTTCTCCGAAAGGGTAGATGCCGTAACCTTTTGGGAAAAAGGTATATAACAAATATAGGCAAGAGTTTGGGAATCCGAACGGAAGAAGTGTTCAACAAATCCATGATAGGCACCAAGTCATCAAAAATGTGATACTTGCTTATTTAGCTATCTAATATCGGATTTTGAACGCTGGACACTTTAACTTGTCCATTGAACAATTTGTAAGTATTTTTGTGGTTTATTTTACGTAATCCATGTTGTTTTATCTTCCATTGAAACACCATTAACTAAGTAAGTTTGTGTTGTGTTTTTGTAGCATGAAGTCGTGTAAGCGCACTACTTGGAGGAAAAGGGGGAAGCATTCACATTTGATGCAAGCTATCACTTTATAGTATCCAAAATTCTGGAGTATGCCCCAGAGATGATGGTGGGTGAATCGGACTCGGATTCCTCCGACGAAGATTGATGGTTTTAGAAGTTTTTGTATAGGTTTGTGGGTAGATCTCTATGTAAAGACTATAACTCGTCCACTAGGGTCGCATAGGGGTTCAAAGGATTGATGCACATTCCTACGACAAGGAGTTAGATTTTATGTTTCAATCAATGTAGTAACAAAAATTGCATGAATAAAGTGAATTACATATTTCTAGATTTTGTTTTCTGTTCGGCATTGATAGACGCATTTATGTGTCTAATATGTCTCTATTGTATGTATTGTTAGTGCTCAATTTTGTATTTATTGTGTTCTTTTATGTCTTTGTAGGAATTTTTAGAGAAATAAGCCCTTGCGGCGAAATGAGCTCAAAAGGCAGTGTTTTACACCCCGGAGAAATGTATCGTAGGCACCTCAGAAATGCACCGGAAGCATCCCAGAAATGTCCCGGAGGAACCCATAAAAATTACTATTTCCACCCAAAAATTACTATTTCCACCCAATTGCTATTCGCATCCAAGCTCTGGTTAAGGGGCATCCATCTTCTCTTTAAATTCAAAAACAGCTTTTTGGCGGGAAAAATATATTCAAAACTGGCAGATTTGTGATCGAGAAAATGAAGGTGTTTTAGTGCGATTCAATCGCTGAAATTTGGTGGGAAGTTGTGATATGGGATAGGGAACACATTGTGGGCATCGGATTCGATCGGAATTGGCTGGAAATACTGGTTTGAGTCACGATCTCAAAACAGAGCAACGTGTCCTGTAACACGAGTTTGATTGTGTGTTTGCCATGCATGGAGTGTTTTGGAGGAGTTCGATGACTTCGGAGGCGTGGGGAAGGTTAACTAGAGTGTGCAGGATCAAAGTTTAAGTGTGTAGAAGCCAAAAATGGAAATTATTGTTAAATATGGGCAGCGAGCAATGACGGGATTAATGGGGGATTATACGGTGTTATGGTCGGATATTTTTGTTCTAAAACACTATAAATACAAGGTTAAAGAGTTTAGAAAAGTTTGGAGAGTTTAAGAGCCGAGAAGAATCGAAAGAAAGTCACGCAGGAGAAAAGCTTGCTGCTGGTGCAAGGAAGAACACGAAGAACATAATACCCTCAGGGACAGTCGTTGATTAGTGTCGCTTAATTGCGACAATACTCAATTCCTTTCCACGACTTCGGAACAACAACACCTCTGTTGTATCGTTCTTTTTGAACGCTCTATATGTGTCGCAAACACTGTTGTAAACCGTTTTTCTCCATTTTCTCTTGATTGTAAACAACTTTTGAGTATCAATGAATCAATTTGAGAGGTTTTTCATCATGAGTAGCTAAACCCAATCCCAGGGGTGACGGAGGAAGCCATTCTTCCAAAAGTTATGTGGTAAAATTTATTTAAATTTATTTATGCAACTCTTTTATGATTAATTGCACCGAATAAAAATGGAGTAAATGATTTTTATTAATCAATTGTGTTTTCTCTTGATGGAGTATGCTTAGTAAATTGCTTTTGATACTTCATGCTCGCGATTAACAGTGGATGTTTTCAAAATCTAATTTAGGCAATGATTAGAATCACAATTTCCTTTGATTGGAATTATATTGTCTAGAATTGCATGATAAAAATTGTTATTGAATCACATAAATTTTGGTAAATGGTGGAATCTTGATCCCCGGTAAAAATTATCTCCCATATTTTGTTAATATTGTGCATATAAAATTATTTATTTATTTTTATTAAGTCTAAAAAAAAGTATCCTTCACAAATCCGAGAGTTTGAACCTTCACTACTACAACCACGAAAAATCATAATCAGGTATAACCAAAAGTCGACAAGGTTGTGAGATTACTACAATGCCGACTATACGTTAGTCGGCAAGGTGAGAAATTAATTAAATGTCAACTATAAGTTAGCCGGCAAGGTAAGAAATCAATAAGATGCCGGCTAGTGAAGCATTTACAACAATCTCATGTGTGTCAAAAATAATAAAGTCGGCATTGTTATTCAGAAATAAGCATGCCCGCCAAAGTTAGTGGGCATCTTCTTCATTCGTCGACCTTGCCGACTTTTCATACTTTCAGACTGAAAATGTTGATTTATTCTTTAATCTTAAGCACGATTTCATATAACAGCTTTGCAATCCCCTTTTTAGAAGTGTTTGGGTAGTGTGCTTTAATTTCCGTTGCAAAAAACATTCTCAAAACAAAAAACTTTCATCAAAAATCTTCCCACATAAGTTCAATCAAAAACAAAATTTCATAAGTTAAATTCATAATTTCAGAAGTTTTAATCTACTCAATTAACTTATCTAAACTCAATTAATTAACCTAATTGGATTTTTTAATGTTAATTAAACAAGGGTATATTAGCCATTTAGAAAATACATGATTAAGGCGTATCATGTTTTACTTCAAAATGACCCAGATTTTGTCTCATTAGATATACCCTAATTAATCTGAGTATATCCCAATTTGGCCAGGTTTACTTAAACCAAAGCTGAAAAAAGAAAGTCTATTAAAATTCTCACTTAATGAAGATTCTTAAGCTCAGGTTTCACAGTCTTTACTTAATTTTATGATCATTCAGTTTAATCTCTCCCACCAATCACCTTCAAAATGCATTTTTCTACATTTACAGTACATTTCTGTTAGTGGGTTTGTGTCAGTTTTTTGAATATCTATTGTATGTGCTAGTAACTCCGTATCTTAACTCATTTTTTATGTTTCACTCTCATGCATGACAGAATTTTTTTACTGAAAAAAGTACAAATTCATATTTATTCTCTAAATTAATTTTATTAAAAGCTTGGTCTTTTTTTTGTTTTGTTTTTTTCTGCTTCTTCCATTGAAATGAAATCCATTCGTAATGAGTTTTTAGGATTTAATTTTTTTCATTGCTTATTAGATACTATTCCTTCCGATTCTTAAATAATAGGTTGGTTTTTAAAATAGATGTTTCAAAAAAATAGGTTGGTTTCGTAATTGGGAAAGTCAAATGTTACTTTAGTTTTCTGGGACCACTTTTCTCTTAACTTCTTTTAATGGCAAATATCATGTGGACTATTTCACTTAACTTCTTTTGCTGACAAGTGTCATGAGGACCATTTCACTTCACTTTTTTTATTGACAAGTATCATAAGGACCACTTTCAATGATTAATTCTCTTAATTTCTTTAATTTTCTATAAAAACAAAACAAACCTATTAATTAGGAACAGAAGGAATACTAGTCTTACTTACTACTGAACGTGGGTCTTCTTCTGAAAATATTGGGGGAAATGCTGCCCCGCGCGGCAGTGCAGGTCTGAGTTATAAACTAGCGCGGGACAGCGGTTGGATACCACTTTTAATTTATTTACAGCCGTTGATCATTACCAAACAGCTGTCAGTTAATTTATTTGTCAATAAGCCCTCTAATTATTATAGAAAGTTTGAAACAACCCTTATAGATTTTAATATTTTATTTACAAAACCTCTTCATTAAGAAAAGTGAAACTTTATCTTTAACATGTCTTTCCCTTTCTCTGTCTTAGGGTATTTGCTCCGTGCTTTCAAAAACAATGAATCCATGTCGAGATCTTACAAATGAGTTCGACTCTTGTAAACCTAGTGCTGATAGAGACTGGGAGATATCACCGGACAAAAATGGTATACTCATATCTATCACTTTTTGATTTTTAATTATGTCTTTCCAATTATTTTAACTTTGTAATCTCAAAACCCTAATTTTCCTAATAGTTTATTAAGAGATGTGTTTAATTGTTTGATTATTGTAAACCATTCGATATAAATTTGAATTATAATATAATTTCTTTTCACGTTATACAGAGTGGCATACAGATTTTCAAGCAGAGAATATGTATTCGTTTGAAGATGGGATAGAAATTTTTGATGAAGAAACGTATATTGAAGATAATGGGAACATTAATTTACTTGATCGAGAAAATGATGATGAACTTCATGATAAGGAAATTGCAGCAAACAATGTGAAAGAATTGACGGAAGAGGAAATAAATCTTATCCGACCGTTGGCATTCTACAAACAAGTACAGAGTCGAACCTTTTGAAGTGATAGGACGAAGCTTTTGTTGTTCGCGTCAAGGGCTGCGAGACACTAGATCTAAGCCCGTTGAACAAAGGAAAAGGCAGCGAGCAGATGTGAGAACAAACTGCAAGACAGTGATGATGATAAAGAAGAGAAAAGATGGATGGGTTGTGTCTCGTGTTGTAGAAGAACGTAGTCATAATCTTGTTTCTCCAGGAAAGAGGCACAACCTTCGGTCATTGAGAGTCCTTAGTACTAGCCAAAAGAAAGCCATTGTGAACTATCGTCTAACAGGCGTTAAAACAAATCAGATGATAATTTATTTGGCAGTTGAGAATGGTGGAGTTAGAAACATTGGATTTCTTCCAAAAGATGCAAGAAATTATTTGAGTACAAGACGACAACATGAAATGTACAACCACCAAGCTGAAATGACTGAGCAACATGTAACGGTAACAAGCAGGTCTCTAACTTAGATGCAAGAATACCATCAGATGGCAGTCGACCACTTGGATTTTTTTTTTGTTTTTTGAAATGAGCAACTGGTTTCTCTTTCAGTCAAATTTGTCCATTGATAGCCACTGAAACTGCTCAAACTGATTAGCCACATTGAAATCCTTGTCCTATTTAGAATTGAAGTTTTTTTGGTTCATATCATCATTCCATTCATTGTATCTGCATACTGGTTCATGATGTGTTGGGATACCAAAGTGCTTTTCATTGAAATCCCTGCCTTCATCTCTGTAATATTTACATAATTAGTCATTAACAGGCCAAAGCCATGAAGTAGGGATAAAAAATCTTACCGTCCGTACGAAAAAAGCTGGAGATGGAAAATAAAGTAACTAATAAACAAAATTAGTCATAAAAATTCAAGGTGACCAAACTTGTGGTACAAAAACCCCACTCAAATGTTGGGATCCATTAAAACTCCATCGTAAATAAAATTGATACAAAAATCCCAAATTTTTAAAAATTGGTACAAACATCCCAAATTTTAATATTGGTTTCATCATAAAATATGATGAAACCAAAATAAAATTTGATGAAATCAATATTAAAATTTGGGATTTTTGTGTTATTTCTGTTTTTTTGGGGTTTTTGTGTTATTTTTATTTTTTGGGGTTTTTGTGTTACTTTTATTTTCATTGGTTTTTTGTGGATGGATAGTGACACATTTGGGATTATAACTCGCGGACCGATTAATAAACATTAATTAAGTTTGAGGACCTAATATAAAGTATATATTTCTTAACAGCTGTCACCGGTTATAATTTTATAGAAGGAAACAAAATATAAAGATGATTCACATCTGACGGTTCTATGGTTGCTAGCTTATAAAGCTTGCATGCACTGTCGTGCGGGGTAGCAGTGCCCAAATCTTAGTAGCAGCACTACACCAATTCATGGATCTACTACAGGTAATAATTATGAAGCTTAAAGTTTCTATCGCCACGGATTTCTCCCACCTAGGGATCACCACCAGCAGAAATTTCGATAGATTTGGAATCAACTCCACCGTTGGATCATTCAGATTGTTTGACCTCTCTAATCATTAATTTGTCTTTGTCTAAATTCCATAAAGTAGTCAAACACTCTTACTTAACCCAAAGCTGAAAAAAAAGAAAGTCTATTAGAAAGATTGGGCCCCTGAATATGCAATTTTTCTTTATTAGGAGTTCATTGTGTATTTCATAGTTTTCACCGGGCAGATGATTAAAAAAACCAAAAAAAAAAAAAAAAACCATGCAGACAATCTTTTAACAGTGTTGACACAATACATTTTAAAAAACAAACTTTTTTTTCTGGATAAAATTGGTCCATCAAATTAAAAGATTTGAAACTTACCTGATTATATATATGATACTCCCCCGTTACTTTTTAATAGGTCAGTTTATATAAATAAATATTTCAAAAAAATAAGTCAGTTTCTTAATTGAGAAAGTCAAATGTTACTTTAATTTTCTGGGACCACTTTTCTTTTAACTTCTTTTGATGACAAGTGTTATGTGGACCATTTCACTTATTTCTTTTAACTGGTCTATTAAAAAGTAACGAAGGGAGTATATTATTAGCAATTCTGCACATAATGTTATGTGAATTATATTAAATATTATATGTGATAAATGTGATACATGTGATTAACATATATCAATTTTTTTCATCTCATTGTTAGATTCTAGCATCAAATGGTACCTATAACCTATTAGAACAAATCGGCTTATTTGTTATCAAATTAGAAATACTAGCTTCTGCAAAAAAAAATACTTCACCTTAAGAGAAACAAATTGATACAACTAACATTACATTTACCTATGTGATTTTTTATCTATTAGAACAAATAACTTCTAATATATTTTAGGGAAAAATATCTTTTGGTCCATTTTTATCTGGGACCACAACAGTTTGGTCTAGCGGGAAAAACGTTTCATGTTTGGTCCATAATTATTTGAAAATATTTAAATGGACACAAATACCCTTCTACGCTAATTCCTACTCTCTTTTTTGTAGTAGTTCATTTTGTTTAATGAACTATCAGGATTTTTTTTGTAGATTTGAGTTCATTCTGTTTTATGAAAACTCTACACTTCATTATATTCTATGAACTTCATTACATTTCGTTAAATTCTACAAAAATTTCGTTATTACAAATTCATTCTTTCAAATGAACTCCGAATAAAACCTATATGAAAACCGAGTTCATTCTTTCAAATGAACTCCTAATAAAACCTATATGAAAACCGAGTTCATTCTTTCAAATGAACTCCTAATAAAACCTATATGAAAACGGATTTCATTCTTTCAAATGAACTCCTAATAAATAGTTATATGAAAACCGAGTTCATTCTTTCAAATGAACTCCTAATAAAAACCTATATGAAAACCGAGTTCATTCTTTCAAATGAACTCCTAATAAAAACCTACAAGAAAACAGAGTTCATTCTTTCGAATGAACTCCTAATAAAAAACCTATATGAATACCGAGTTCATTCTTTAAGATGAACACCTAATAATTCAAGATCGAAAACAGAATTCATTCTTTGACATGAACACACAAAAAAAACCATAAAAAATAAGAGTTCATTCTATTTGATGAACTTCGTCGTCTTCATCATTCTTCATCAGAGTTTATTCTAATCAATGAACTTTATCAAAAATCATCGTATTCATCATCTTTAACAGCAGCAGCAACAAACGATGATGGAGAAGAAGAAGAAAACGATGAAGAAATCAAAGAATTTCAAGCTACGAACAACAGCATCACCGTCTTCATCTTCATATTCAACAACAACAGCATCAACATAAAATAAATAACCCTAAAATCATTGAAGTCTTCATCATCTTCATCTTCTTCAACAGCAGCAGCAACAAGAACAGTGATAAAAAAACGAAAAATAAACGCAAAAACTTCATCATCATCATCTTCTCACCATATTCATCAACAACAACAGTACTAGTAGAGAAAAAAAAAACCAAAAACGTCGTCGTTCATCATCATCTCTATTTTCTTTATCATTAGCAGAGAAAAAAATGGAGAGAAGAAAAAAAATAGATCTGAAACTTAAGAAGAGAGAGAAAGTGAATCTGAAAATAAAGAAGAGAAATAAAGTGAATCTGAAAATAAGATATTTTCTACTCCTTTTATATATATATATATATATAGACCCAAAAGGGTATTTCTGCCACTACAAGATGACAATTACATCATCCATGACGTCAAACTAGGACCAAACCATAATATATTTTTCCAAAAAGGACCAAACAGATAGTTGATTGAGTCAACTAGACTAGACTCTCTCTAATAAATTATTCCTAGGACTAAATGGTATTTCCTACATATTTTACCTATGTTAATTTTTTCCAATGCAACAATAGAAGAATACATTTTTAGATCTCCATTTTCGGTGTTTAGCCTACAACCCCTTAAAATATTGGTACGACTTAAGTCGAGCTTTCACAGTCTTTACTTAATTTTATGATGATAGATTAATCTCTCCCACTATCACCACCTTCAAAATGCCTTATTCTACATTTAAAATACATTTCTGTTAGTGGGTTTGTGTCAGTTCTTTGAATAACTATTGTTAGAGCACTGCTCGGTCGAACTCGCAAGCGTTGCTATCTCAAGCTTGTCTGTCAAGTTTAGGTGATCAAAACTATTAGTCTTTATTTCTAGTCTACTTATAGCTATGTCTCGGATTAGGATAGAATGTGTAGTTGAGCTTTAGACTTCACGGCGTTCATCGATTGAAGACGAAGATCTACTGAGGAGAGCTTGGAGGAACTTCATCAACAAAAGGTATGTGGAAACTAAAACTTATCTATCACTCAGAAGTCTATTTTATTCTATCTCCTAATGAGACTAAGTCGTATAACTATCTAGACTTTTACATTATACACATTTGATATTCCGAGTTGAGTTTAACTCGCTTATATCTTTCTCGAAATATGTGTTGGAAGCTTTTTGCTTTAGCTACATTCATCATTATTCTTGAAGAGTTTAGTTGGAAACAATTTATTTGTTGGAAACTAAATAATAAGTCAAAAGATGATCATGTGAAAATTTCCTTGAAACATTTTACATGATTTGTGTGAGACGGTCATTTGCTGTCGACTCGGAATGTTTCGTATTATTCATTCGATCACTTGAAAATTACTTATAAGCTAATGGTATGTGTGAGACAGCCATTGTCGTCTTCTAAGGATGTTTCAATGATTGAAATGGGAGTTTATAACAATTAACTACTGTCTGGATATAGTACAGTATGCATACCAGTATGCAAACTGTTGTGGTATGATTCGGGTCCCGAATCCAAGTTTGCATACTAGTATGCGAACGGTTTTAACTGTTAAAGTCCGGGAACCAAGTTTGCATACCAGTATGCGAACGGTTCTACCTGAGATAGGTCCGGGACGACAGTATGCATACTCGTTTGCGAACTGTCGGACAAGACCAAAGTCCGGAACTTAAGTTTGCGTACCCGTTTGCAAACTTAGTTGGTTTTTAAGTTCTAAAATCGTTTAAGTATGAGTTTATACTCATGAACAAATACATTTATATATTAAGGAATGCTATCTTTGCAAACCGTGGTTTAATGTTCATGAATTGATTCTTGAATAAGTACTTTGTACAATCATGAATCAAATCCGATTTTGTTTCAATTGTATCTTGTATACATCTATGAGAATATAAACAATTGAACAACTATATGAGTAACACAATTAGATTCATTTGATTATCTTTCATGATTGATTGATCATCATATTTGATCTAGAAGTGTTAGATGAATGTGGTTAAAACAAAAGTGTTCATATTACTAACTTCGGTTAACTATTATTGAGCCAACTCAATATATGAATTACTCAGGCCCATTGATTGTTGGTTATAATTAGCAAAAGTGAACATATATGGTCCATTATATATGAATTACTCAGTCCCATCGATAATAAACTTGAAACTATTATCATAGAGGTCAAAATATATTGTTAACCCTAAAATTGGAAATTTCATCATCCAACTGAAGTGATAAGAAACCAATTTTAAGCATGTCCTATGATGATAATATTTCAACAGTAACATCATAATGTTTCTACAAACATAAAAAAATTTCAAAGACATCCAACTGCTAGATAAAGAGATATTTATGACGCTGTATGACTGTTCCAATTAACGTTTCTGTGGACACCGAAGGAAATATCACGTACTTTGGAGTACCTCCCATGATTGGATCTTTATGAAATTTTTATAGTGTGTCAATATAGACAATATGTAAAACATACTAAAAATACAGAATAATCCAATGGTTGGAATTCTTAAAACATAAGTTTTATTATGTTGTTACAAACTAGGGCTTTTCTGAACATAGACAGTTTCATTAAAATCAGGTTTTTGAGATTATAAAGTATTCCGATTTGATTGAAATTTTTATAGACTATGTAATACCCAATTAGGTTGAACATATTAAAATTTCTTGAAAATCTAACGGTTAAATCTCTAGGTCAAATTTCTTGATCGGGTATCTTTCTGCTAAGGTACAATTATCGAGCTCACCCAGTTCACCGTTGATTTAGATTTTGTGTCCTCCCACTGGTCTGTTTCTACACCAAAAAAACAAAAAGGGGCCATCATAATTGAGGAGAAAATTGAGGACATGCACTACGTGATTAAGGTATACAACTCACTTTTGTCTTATTTTAATTATACCTAAAATACCGGAATGGAATCACCAGAGCATATGGATAATGAACACAAGACGATAGCCCTTGAGATCTAAGAATAACTTATGGGAGGATGTAACTACATTTATTGCTCATCATATGAAGATTCCGCATAATGGTCTCATTAAAACCACCAATCTATGGGGATCATATTATTATTTTTATTTAAGGCCGAAATAAGACAATTTACCTGGGTTTTTATCAAAAACTATTATTTTAAACAGTTGGAAGTGTAACCGAAATAATTCCTTGGATGAAAAATATCTAATATATTCATAGCTACAAAATCTCATGAGTCAAATTAATCTTATGTCTTATGATGGTGTGTAGTAATTATTAAAATCATTATGATCAAAAATTATCCTGTCTCATGCCGTGTCGTTACGACACGAGTTATTTCTAGTAAGTATTACATAACATGGTGAAGCTTTATATACAACCATAGGGAAAACCCTAACTATCTAGGTGGGCGGCACATCCATGGGTCGTAGGACCTGTAACATTTTTGTAATTGTCTCTTCAGTAAATAAGATAAATCACAATTTTAATTTAGGATATGACAATCAATTGCGTGTAAATGAATAGTTATCTTGTCTAGAAGAGGAAACATCAAAAATTTGACTAAAAAAGGCATGTAGTTACGTTTTTGCGGTAGTCCATGAACTGTTTCGTATTCACGAGCTGTGACATATAATAAGTGTTGCTTTAATAAATCACTCGTAAGTTCTTCGTCATAACTCGGAATTGAGTGACTCTTGGCTCGCTGAACTCGTATGCTCATTAATACAACATGATGACCTTTCCAGAGACAAAGGTCATTCTCACTGAAGTCCTAGCTCAAATATTCTCACGGTAAATGTATATTTACCGTCATCTGAACTGTTCCATAAAGTGAGCACTTTTTTTGGTAGATTATAAAGGTAGAATTTAACAAGAGTTCCAAATAAAATCAGTCACCACATACCTTTGTTGATGAAGTCCTTGTTGATGTCTTTGTTTGATCTCCAATCTTCAATCTTCGAGGGTCATTTAATGATATTCGAGACTCAACTACCAGCTTCTAATCATAGTCCGAGACTTGATTTTAGTAAACTAAAAATCAAGATATAATTTTGTAATCTAAGATTGACAGCAAACTTGAAATAACAAAACTTGCGAGTTCGACTGAGTAATGCTCTAACATGTTGAATGGTACAAGGGCTCCCACACCACTTTGGAATTCCACAAATGAAATACAAATCAAGGGGGTGATTCCTACGGTGAGAATGATATCTAATTAATTTTTTGCATTGACCAACAGTTGCTTAAAAATAAATTTTAATTTTAATTTAACAAACTTACCAATTTCAAAGTTCGGAAAATGGAACGTGTGTGATGTAGCCACCACCTTTCTACCAACATTCTCATAATAATGTCGATTTGTTTCCTATGTAATATAATAAAACCAACGTCAGGGATATCCGTTCACTCTTTCTTTGAGGGGGTAGAGCTAGATAAACAAGATTTAAGTTTTTGTATCCGCCTCTCATTTTATAATATCCGGACCGCTGTAATTACATTCGGCGAATCAAACTCTGTATCATGATTTTGAGTATAATCGACATTTGTAGCTAGCGCCGGTATTATTTCATTTTTTCGATCTCTTTTTTCCTTATACTATTTAGACAACCCTCATTTTGCTTAATTTATACTAAACATTGTAAATAACAAGTAAAAGATTGTGTTTAGAAAATTAATGAAGAAGAGCATAGGATGGTGTGAGTGGAAATAGTTGAAAAATTAAGTATTGGCTTGAGAGTTGTAACCTTTGAGAAAAGCCGCTGGGTTTTACCCGTTGGCGGATCTTGTTAGACCGCCCGTGAATCTTGTTTAGTCTTGCTTCTTCCTAATCCGCCAGTAACATTTACAATAACGGAATATCCACTTTGCCCATCCACTTGGTTGAATAAATTTGTTAAGCTTCGTAGGTACTTACCCAACAAAAACCCTTTAAGAGGGGAAAAAAAACTAAATAAACAAATTCATCCACTTATGAGATGAGAGTTTTATATGCATAAAAAATTCCATCATAGAACATGAATTTAGTGAAGGTATGATCCACTAATGCTTCTTTTCTGTTGTTGTTGCGCTTATTTGACAACACTAAATATTTTGCTAACTGCATTATAGGTGAAGGCAATGAAAATGATCGAATCGAAGGGATCTGTATACCCTATATTACTTGGCAAGCTTTGACATATATGATTTGAGATATTGGCGAAAACTAAATCATCTCCCTTGTAAATGATTGCGCCGAGCTTACAATAATAATCTAGGGAAAAAAATATTGATTCGAACCGACACGTATGCTCCCATTCTTAACAAAAAATTCTAGGAAGTTTTTTTTTTTTAACTACAGATTTCAGACAAGTCTTCTCTTTTAATTGATTTGGCCTAACTTCATACTGATTAATCTTCCACATTTAAACATACGAAAAAGGATACTGAGATCTGCTCAATTTTTCTGCTGGTAAAATATCGAGAGTATTACATAGTACTGCAATATCAATGTTAAAAAATTCCAAATTTATGTTCAAATTGTAATGTATATTTTTTCTTGTTTGGTAGCTGTCACATGCCCATTTAATCGCCTAAAATTTTCATGGGACATGATTACTCAACCTTGCATACTTGCATCAAAGTACGCATCTATCTTCACTATAAAGGCTTTATGCAATGAAAGTCTTTGCTTCTTTCTCTAACTCTTCATGCCCCATAAGCATAACAGGTTCTGCCATGTACTTGAACAATTCTCACACAAATCAGCAACACGTTGAACACAAAAAATACTGCAACAAACTCATTTTATTGCACTAAAGGAAGATTACAAAACTCGTCCATCACATGGATCAAAACATGCCATTCACCCTCTTAGTGAATGCCTAAAACACTCTCTACATTAGTGGTTCTTCTCTCAATTGAACAACACCAACATTATTGATTTCTAGGATAGGATGAATATGAGAGGCAAGAAAAGATTTCCATCCTATATTGCGGTCATGAATACCATACGAACTGCAATAAGCAACGGTTGATGAGGAGGAATGTTTGTGCTTTATGCAAAGCCACGCTCCAGCTCTATCTATACGAGGGTTTTCGAATATGTTCTGTAAACAGCCTGATTTAAACTAATGCAACCCATTCGACTAAATTATAACACATCCACTTGTATTTTACTCTTTGTTTTTTACAATTTATTATTACATTTGAGTGAACCTTTGTGTGAGAATTACTAGTTTATCGTATATTGTAATATGAATCACTTTGTATTTGGAAGTTGTTGCTTTTGTTGTGTTTGGTTTGTAACTTATACAACATGTTCTTCTTGGAGTATATTTTGGGCATTAGTTAAACCTTAACCCGGAATCAAATAAGCTCAACCACTGAGAACTCTTGCCCTACAACATTCACTAGTTTCACAAGGTCTTGGACAGTTCCTCGATGCATATGAAGAGAAATTGTTGCGGGATGATGGATCGTTGCCCGGCCAGGAATTTCAATTTTATCATTTAGTCCCACATTGATTATATTCGAAGTTATTGTGCATACTCTGGCCTATAAAATCTGAATTGCGAAATTGGAAGAAGCATACCTTTCTCTGCCTTTTGGCTAAGATCAAGTGTAGTATCTATCTGATATGTGAGCCATCGACTCACACGATATTAAATTAGTTTTTTTCAGGGGGAGTTCCCATCAATACTATAATTGATTATTGATTTTATCAAGTAGTATTATACCATCAATTGTACACCGAATTGATTATCAATGTAGTCGTTTTATGCTTCCGCGTTGTGCTCTTCTCTCTCGATCCTATTCTAGGGTTGTGGGTATGAGTTGTTAATATCCTACATCTGGTACCAGAGCACTGGTATCAGATTCTAGGGTTGTGGGTATGAGTTGTTAAGTTAGAGAAGATTCATAAGTTTTTTGGTGTTAGAGAATTGTTTTCATCAAAAGAGGAGTAATTGTGCGATTTTCTGATGAGTTAAAAAAGTTTGGAGTTTATCAAGCTGCATTAGCGTTTGAGAGTTTAAAAGAAGTAAAAAAAAAAGTGTGTTGCTGCGATGTTGAAGAATGCAGCTGGTTGCCTTGGTTAGAGGCTGTCTGAGAGTTTGTCAAGACACGGAGACATGTTTGCTGAAAAACAAAAGAGAAGAGTATGGAGCTGCAGATGATTTGTATTGCAGCGATGGAGAGAATGGGTTGAGTTTCTAACAGTTCCGAGATGATTAGTTGTTCAGTTTCGCAGTTGTCGTTGTCAACAGGAAAGATCAAATTTGTGCTGGAAAGAAGGCGTAAGTCTTAGGTCTCTATTCTGTGACTTGATGGTTGTAGTTGTATTCGTGTTGGGTTTATACGTGAGAGTTCTGTGACGAGTTTAGAAGCTGAGAAATCAGCTGATATATTTGCAGAAAGGAAACTTTGCTGAGGAGTTTGAAATCGAGAAGGAAGATTTGATGCTGCTGGTGGTAATAAACGGAAAAGAATGAGCCAAGTTGGATTAAAACCAAACTGTGGATGTGATCGAAAGATTAGGAATTGAGCTGACGATGATGATCACGACTGATGATGGTTATTCTCTGTGATGTTGAAGAGGCGATGCTCATAGGTTGAATTAGTTATTGTATCCGGAGAATCGCGCAGTTGAAAAGAAAGGGGATGAGTTATGAGTTACTGTGATTCATGGTTGATGAAGAAGACAGTGTTGTACCGGAACAAGGTATGGTGATCGGAGTTGAGTCTGAATTGGTGATTGATCGTGGTTGGCTGTGCAGATAAAGAAGAGGGTTTGAAGGTTGATCTTAAAAAATGGTGGTTGCGGTTGTGATCGGTGAAGTAAATACACGAGTTTGAAGAGGCGATGCTGACTGCAACTGAGATGAGTTAGTTGCGTTGTTCAACTGAATTTTGCACCAGAATTCGGTGCTGGTGATGAACGTGAGAAGAGGATTACGTTACTGCAGACGGAATCTGAGACTGATGAGTTAGTTCTGTAGATCAATAAAGCTTATTGAAGATAGTTATTTGGATGATGCAGTGAGAATATATGATTACTCAGTTTAGGAAGTAAAGCAAAGACAGAGATCGAGTACTGCTGCTGTGGTTATTGAATGTCCGAATCTGAGATGATTAAGATTAAAACAAAAAAATTTGTTATTGGAAGTTTGTAACAGTATGGGTGTTACAAAGGTTAATGTCACAGTTGCAGGAGAACAGTTACAGAAGCGTAACAGAAGAAAGTATCATAGTTTGTGACAGTAAAAAAATTGTTATAACAGTGATGAAGTGTGACAGTTTTCTGGCAGAGCGTTGCAGAAAGCAGATTTGATGATGGTTGAGGTAGTAAGCAAGGGTTGCTGTGGCAGAGCATTGGTTGATTTTTTGGTAAAGAAGCTTTGGGTGAGTGCTTGTTTCGAAGGGTTAAGTTGGATTCGAAATACATGCAATAGAAGATCAAAGTTGGTATTGTAGATGGGAAAGCCTGGTACAGTTTGATTAAGTTGATCGAATTCAGAGACTTAGAATGACAAGGAATGTTGGGTGGATATGTTTGAGCTTAAGGGAGGATGTTGAAGTTTAAGCTCAAACATGTTGGTGACAGAAGTGTGGTTGAAGAGTTTGTGGCAGAAACTTGGAGTACCTACAAAGTGTGGCAGACTTTGTAAAGAAGTACGCTTGTGGCAGAAGCGTGATGACAAGATTGTGAGAGAATCTTGAAGAGTAAAGAAGTGTGAAAGTTTCGACTTTAAAGAGCATGACTGGAACGAAGAAGAAAAGAGAATAACGAATAATAATAAGGTTGTAAAGAAAGGGAAGTAATCACAAGGATGAGATCGTGAGAAGTGAAGCAGTTCCAGTGTGGAATTTGAAGAATGAGGTTGAGCTACAATGCTCAGTGAAGAAAGTAGAAGATGAGCTACAATGCTCGGTGATGAGTTACATAATTTGGTTTCGTGTCGGGTTTGTTAAGGATATCTTGGTTTAAGGGAGGATGTTGGAAGTTAAACCAAGATATGATGAAGTTTGGTTTTGGATCAATTACTGTCGTTGACGCAGTATGAAGAAGACAGTTGGATCAACAAAAACTGTTGACACAGTCTGAGTGGATCAACAAGTGTTGTTGACACAATGGATTTAGTTTGGTCATCAAGTTAACTTGAGAAGCAAGTTGTGACGGTTGCCGGTTTTAGAGTTTTACTATGTTTTGAGTTTCTTTGTGTTTCTAGAAGAGTCTTTGTTTACAGTTTTATCTTTGTTAAGAAAGTTTACTTTGAGTGATCGCCAAGTTTGTGAAACTATAAGTAGACTATTAAGCCTATCAATGTAGTCGTTTTATGCTTCTGCGTTGTACTCTCCTCTCTTGCTCGATCCTACAAAGGGGTTTTAAGTATTTTTGCTCTTGAATTTGATTCTTGCTGCTGAAGGATCACTACAAAAAAGAAGGCTTCTAGGGACGGCCAGTTTTGAAAAAACCGTCCCTAAAGAAGGATATTTGGGACGGTGATGGCCTGACCGTCCCTAATAGTCATAAATTATTTAAATCAAGGTTAAAATGTGTCCGTCCCAAAAAAAAAACATGGCCAAATAGTATTAGTGACGGTGGAACAGGGGACGGTACATAAACCGTCCCTAATACCTCTTGGGACGGTTTTTTGTCCTCTTGGGATGTTTTTTGGCCGTCCCAAGAGGCCTTGTGTTTTGTAGTGGATGATCCGGCCTCATGTTGTCTCCCACATTGGAATGCAGGTTGCTTGGAGATCTGCTCAGTCGTGATACTTCACTATTTATTTTCTTGGAATTTAGATCTTCTGTTAAACAATTTTTGCTGAGTGGAATCTGGGGATCATACGCTGACGAAGAGTTGATTGTCGATTTTGACCAGTGGTACGCATCTTTGAATCTGCAAATGGATTCACCGTAGACATCCATAGAATAGAACAACATAATTCCACCATAATAATTAAACGTTAATTATATACCGAAGTTACTGTGATATGCCCATAAAATTAAAGTATGCTGGTAACAACTAAAAAATTAAAGTACTACATAAATCTGGTAAAACCAAAATATTTTATTTATTTTGATCACAACCAAAATATTTATTTATAACGGGCACCTAGTTCAGATGGTCATCCCCGTTCCCCAAAGTTTAATGCGTTCCAGGAGGTCCCAGGTTCGATCCCCCAATGGCGTAATATTGCAGAAATTAACATGGAAGGTAGAGTTAGTTTGCCCCCTCGTGACACAATCTCGGCCCTCCATCCGCTTCGGCTTCCTTGGCTAGGTTACCCATGAGGCTCGCTGGTAGGCTAGCACAACAACATGTTCAATTAATGTAGTAATATGTTGTTGGAGCTTAGCTTGTTAGGCTTCCAACTAGTTGATGTAATACTCTTTATAAAAAACAAAAAAAAAAATATTTTTATTTTTTTATTTATTATTATTACAATAATATGATACTATTATTATTCTAAAGGAAATTACACACAGGTTTTTGAAAGGGTTGGGAGCCTAGCAACAAAATCAGTAAGATAAATGCTATCCCACACGATTTTGCGGGATGGCTTCCCGCAAAAACGACTTCTTTACCGTTGGATGATTAAATCAAAGGTTAGATTCACATTTAGGAAAGGACTCATCATTTTCAGGAAAGAACCCACCATTTTCAGGATAGGATCCACCATTTCCCCTAAAGTGTTCAAGGCTGTTAGATCTGGATTTTTGCATGATCTAACGGTAAAGAAGCCGCTTGAGCGGGATAGCTCCCCGCAAGGTAGTGTGGGATAGCGCTGCTCAACCAGTAATGTTATTTGCACATGAATAGGTGGGAGTCGGGTAACAATAACAATCTGTGCACCAACATCCTTTTGGATAGCCAGACCTCTTTAGAGTCGATCGTAACTTAAAAAGGATAATAATGTCCTGAATATCTGTTCACAAACACATGTGCCGAGTATGTATAGCCAACACCTGTCTTAGAAAGTTAAGTCAAGATCATCCTTATCAACTCTTGCCACTCCCTTGGGTATGAAGGTTTGCAGAGAAACGAAGTTCTCCCCCACTTTACAACAACAGCAGCAACTACAACTATCTTGATGATTCAGACAACGAAGATGACTATAATCATCGCTTCCATTGCGTAAACCTTTTCCAAGACGCGCAATACAAGGATATCCTTTGAACTCCAGAAGATGAGCGTAATCAACTAGCAACCGCTTCTGCTGCTCGTCGGTAGTACTTTTAGTTGGGAGCTGGATGAACTGAAACTTTTCATCGTGGAGATTGAACAGTAATAACATATCCCATAACAATTTGCAATATATAAAATCATAAAGATTAAAATTGCAAAAAAATCATCTTCCAAAAACTTAGAATTTAAATAAATAAATCTAAAAAACATGAAGATGAAAATCGTTGGACATAGCTATGTGTACTCACAATAATGGTTATTCCAAAGCCTAGTTATTCTTCTAAAAACATAAAAAGAAGATTTACTAGACAATATAAACCAAAACAAACTCAGAAACATAGAGTAATCACAAGCCATAATCAGAATTCCGTTACGAAAGCTTCACTGGTTCCAAGACCTTCAAGCTTGTGACAGACCGAATTGACAGCATCCTCAGATACGACGTTAAGACGATCCTTAAGACGTGTCTTCATTAGAGCGAGTTCGGTGTTGACCTTTATCAATTCGGTTCTTAACCCCTCTAGCTGAGAAGGGAAACCTAATAATATGTACATAAAGGCTCTAATACAACACCATCAAGTAGTATTACTATACATGTACAATGGCCTTTGCGTTGCACTACTGCAATGGCCTGGCACATCCCCACCACCAATACTAAGATAAACATCGAGTAGTGGCAGACTTTTAGTCTGGATTAGCTAGAGTTGCTGCGCTCCAATTTTAACTTCTAAATGGAAGGTCAATTAGAATCATGACACATCAAGGTTGCATATCCTTTACTGACATACAAATAGCAGGTGAGTTTGTGGGTTGATTACTCTTATTACAAGTTCTGAAGTTGTATCATTTTCAAATTTCTTCATTTGTCCCGTCTATATTTTCCATGCTTCATCATCCTGAACACATCTAATTCTTTGTGCTGGCGCTTGAATGTTTTCTATATGTGTTCTATGTCTTTGGGCTGAGACAGATCCGATGCCATGCATCTGTCTATGCTGGAGAACCAATTACAGTAAGAAATCTAAACATTGTGGATTTCAATTTTGCTTAGCATTTGATTTGAGTCTTGTGCTTTCAAACCAATAATGGCCGGATACAATTGAAAGATACTGAAAAATCCACATCTTTAGAAAGCTCAAGGAACGCTAGAATGTAGAACGCTAAGTCGGGTGAAAATCTTGAACTGAGCCTGTGTGTCAATAAAAATCATATACAATTGTCCTATAGCAGGCTATGTAATATACTTTGGCAGGCTATCTTGAACTTTTCATGCATGAGCTCCTGCAGCAGGCTATGTAATATAATTTGGCCTATATATCATATACAATTGTCCTGCTATTTGACTACCAAGTGTTGTGCGACCTGTTAACGTTGCGCCATTCATACAACAACTTATTCAATTTGACCAGTTAATAGAAATCATCTCAAACATCGATTCTGATTTTGTGCCCACAGATATGGTCAGAAGGCAAAAACGCGTATTCTTTTGGGCTCAGTGTTGGTTAGAAGGAGATTATAGGCCTACATGGCCCAACCTCTCCCAATGAAAGTAAGAAACTGGAGTCGTAAAATGAAAAGTAGCTATAGAACCACACCGGTCAGACAGAAGAAAATATGTAGAAAACAAGCTAAAATGAATTAATGGGGGTCTTGCACCATAAATTCAATAACTTATCAATTGTCTACTTTACAGAAGTCGTCAAAAGATATCATCTCAAACACAGCGGAATCGAGAGATGTGAATAAGGAGTTCTTCTGTGGTGATAATATAAATGCTGTTGACTTGGTGGTATTTTTATCTTTGGCACATTGGTTGGGAGCTGTAGAAGAAGTGCTAGGAGTTAAAGTTCTTGAAGCAAATAAATTCCCCAAGTCTTACGAATGGACTGAGAGATTTAAACATGTTCCTACACTAATTACTGATTGTACATGATTGCATCCCCATTTATGATTTCACATAGATCTAGCATAGGGACAATCCAGAAACAGATGCCCAGTATTCTCAAGAATAAGCATTACAAAGACTATATTCCTTTGACATTTCCATACAAACATTTTAGTTCTATGAAGTAATTTAGTTTTTCAAAGTCTCCTCTAATGAGTTACAGGGAAAAACAATTCGTAAACAATAGTAAATTGAGTATGAATATCCAAACCTACAGCTGGATGTTGTAGCCAAATGAGCACAAGCACCAGGATTGGTATTGTGACTAAAAGTAAAGACGAGATTTTACAAAATTCAACAATTGACCAGAATCCATAATATGTCCAAGATGTCATTTACATTGTGCATGTCAGCTTTAGCAAAGATAAGGAATGTCATTTGCATCAAGCATGATTAGTAATGGAAGTTTTGTGTTTGGTTATGTGACTACGGTACATACAAAATAAGGAGTCCAGTGGATTAAATGTGATTTCAGTCTAGAAAGTAGCTAGAATTTGATGACCTGCTCCAATTGTACTATTTTAATTTTCAATCAATTTGTCTTGATATGTAAGCGAACATTTGCTTAAAACATTGATTTTCATTAGGGCTACTTCACCTGTGAAGTCTCAGCAAGATCCTTCAGAACAGGCGTACTGTACGAGACCCGGATTTTGCAGGGTAGCCCTTAAAAACTAAACATTTGGATTTAGTGGATTGTTGGGTTCCTCTAGGAAAAGAGACACCCTTCAGGAATAGGCGTATGCCGCTTATAAACGGCAAGCACACGGTATTCTTTAGTATAAGGCGAAAGAATAGTTCGCTCGGTGCTTACCGCACGGCTGCGTGATTCATTTGGGTGGGTGAAGTGCTAATTTTATACACAGCATTTTCAGCAGATCCTAACCTGTGTGGGACTAATTCATTTTCACATTACTCTCAGCTAAGACTTGAAAGTTACTAGTATGACCCAAGTTTGTTTTAGGGCCTGCTTACTCCCATTTGATGTTGGTCTTTCTTTACCAACATCAAACTTAGGGGTGAGTATGGGCCGGTATGGACCGATTTTCGCCTCATCCGCATCCAATCCATTGCACTACGGATTTCAAATTTGGCATCCGCATCCAATTCATATCCAACGAATTTTGCATCCAATGGATGCACGGATGGACGGATTGGATGCGGATAATCCAATGGATTTGTTTTAGTTAAAATTTATAGTAAAGAAAATAAGCTGACACAAATGACTCCTTATAAAACCTACATATCCTATATATGTATACAAATATAAATACGTCATGTACAACACCGCAAGCAAACATATTAAAAATTCCTAAATGATCCATAATATTTTCTAAAACTATATAAATTCTCTTAATTTAACGGATATGGATGTCCAACGGATTTTCAAGGTTGCATCCGGACCCGATCCATTGCCCGTTTGATTTCAAAAATTTCATCTGCATCCAACCCATTAACGAACGGTCCGGGCATCCATCCGCAAATAAACGGTTGGTCCTGGATAAATCCGCGGATTACGGTCCAAATGCTCACCCCTAATCAAACTTGATAAAACCAGTGATCATGTTGTTCTCAACACCAATCTTGATGGTGCAATTAGCCTTAATAAGTGGGTCTGGGTGGAGGATTGTGCGGCCGTTGAAGGTCCAATGGCTCAACATATGGGCTAGAACGTATTTGTAAAATTCAGCCAGGATCTCCATTATTGTTTGATCAAGCTGGTATGTTTCGTGAAGTTGTCACGAGAAATGAAAATCAATTGCCGGTCAGAAAGATTAAGGTAAATTTCTGAGTCTTTCCTCTTATTTTAGAGCTGCTGGTTCTGTCTTGACTGAGAATATTATTCTTCCATTAGAAATTATTCCCTCCGTCCTTTTTTAATATGCTGGTTTTGTTTTTAGAGAAAAATTAAGGAAATTAAGAGAACTAATCATTAAAAAATTTGTTTTTAGAGAAAAAATTAAGGAAATTAAGAGAACTAATCATTAAAAGTAGTCCTCATAACACTTGTCAATAAAAGAAGTGAAGTGAAATGGTCCCCATGACACTTGTCAGCAAAAGAAGTAAAGTGAAGTGGTCCACATGACACTTGCCATCAAAAGAAGTTAAGAGAAAAGTAGTCCCAGAAAACTAAAGTAACATTTGACTTTCCCAATTAGGAAATCAACCTATTTTTTGAAACTTTTGTTTATAGAAACCAGCCTATTAAAAAGAACGGAAGGAGTATGATTTAATCGAATCTCTCTAATGATAAAATGAGCTTATTCAGGCTGCTCCAAACATGAAGATCTTCAACATTCAGTTAAACATGACCTCTAGGAAGCCATGTATCCCCTGCTGAGATAACTGATAACCTCTCTCTACACAGAACTCAAGTATGCGATGCTCTAACAGGTATGTGATGGATTGGGATGGGTAGCTCAGGGCCTCGGTATTGGAAAAGCTACTAGTTAAAATAGAAGCTTCGGCAAGTGTTTCTTGTGAAAGAACAAATTGTATAAAGCTTATTATGTGTACATGGAATTCTTGTGAAAGAATAACTTGTATTTTCATTTATTTATTTTTCTCTTCTTTTATATGTGCATAAATCACAATGGCTCTGCACTTGATGTTTGCCAATGTATCAAACTCTACAGATACCCCTCCATAAGCAGTCTTTCACTCCCAAATCTTAACATCTTGAGAACTTGAATTTGTGTCCAGTGTGAAGATAACAATGTCATTCTCGCATATCCGACAAAGGCAAAGCTCTTTTCTCTTTTCTTTAATCATTTTTCCTGCTTTACTGTTTTCTCCACTGCAATGGATGTAGGTACACATTCCATCTTCCGCCACATGTCCACAAAGACACACGTGGAGGACATGCGGCTGAGAACATCAAGATATGATATCACACGTGGACAGCCACGAGACGCGCCTTGTCAAGATAGCGTCGCCACCCACCAGATCCAACGGTAGAGGATCGAGGAGACGGAAACACTAGAACACTGCGAAGCACTGGAGGATAACCCAAGAGTCACTTTATCCTATCCCCAGAAAGATCTAAGATCTACGGCTGGGGATAGTCAGACTGACGCAGACAGGACAGGGGCAGAGGACAGCTGTCTACCGCGGACAGACATCTCAACTACCCGCATTAAATACCCTCAAACAACATACGTGTCAGTCAGCCTGTGGAGGAAGCGCAGATAGCACTGAATATTCAAACGGGACACGCAGAGAGAACCGAGAGCACGAAGACCTCTGCGTAAGCGGCACAAGACACAAGAGGATAAGGTTATAACGGGGTTCAGAAGTGGACCCCACGTAACCACTCTATAAATACCCCTCTCTCCCAAGTGAAGAGGGGGCGGAAAACATTGAGAAGAGAATAGGAGAGAGACAGAGAGATAGAGAAAGTGTAAGTGTAAGTGAGGTTCCTCCTGCTACGCAGGCTTATATTGGTCTCAAAGTCATTCGACTATTTCTGTAACCCTCACACATATAATGAAAAACCCAATCCCGGAGACAGAGATCTGAGGGAGAATCATATAAGTTAATCGTTTCGTCTATGTTCATACATTTATACTTTATATGTTCAATTCGATACATATGATATATCATGTTCGTATATTTTATACTTCATCCACTATTTATCTTATTGTATGAGCTAAGGACAATGATTGTAGTTGATGAGACGAGGAAGAGTATTAGAAATCTGAGTCAAGGATTCGACATAGCCAATCCATTCCCTTCAGGCGCAGCCTATTTACTGTATTGTCATGAGTCTGCGCGCATTGTTTGTGAATACTCAGATGACATTGATCCGTGTGTTCACAATCTGGCGCTAGAAATAGGGATTTTCATCCCGGTAAAAGATTTATCTTCTCCTGTGACTTGTTTCAGGCTTCGTTTTCTGAAAATAACGATGTATGGAACACTACGGATTTGATTCTTCATGCATTGTCTAAGTTTTCACACCTTTGAAGACTAAAATTATGAACAGATCCGCGTTTATCTAAGTAGATCTGATTCTTCATGCATTTTCTAAGTTTTCACGTATTTGAAGACTAAAATTATGAACAGATCCGCGTTTATCTATGTAGATCTGATTTTTCATGCATTTTCTAAGTTTTCACACCTTTGAAGACTAAAATTATGAACAGATCCGCGTTTATCTAATTAGATCTGATTCTTCATGCATTGCCTAAGTTTTCACACCTTTGAAGACTAAAATTATGAATAGATCCGCGTTTATCTAAGTAGATCTGATTTTTCATGCATTTTCTAAGTTTTCACGTCTTTGAAAATCAAAACTTCGAACAGATCTGCGGTCATCTACATAGATGGGCGCCTTTCGTATCTTCAAGATTTTACACATTTGAGAACTCAAAACGCTAATAGATATCACGTGGGGCCCATTGTCTTCGTGATTTTTTCTCTCTCTTTCAGGAAAATATTAAAAGATGGAGAAAAGCAAAGATGTCGGGAAGGCAAAAGCTTCGTCAAAAGAGATGACAAGGACAACCACAGTGGTAACTAGGAGTAAGCAGAGAGATGAAAAGCTGAAGGCAGCGGATAGGGCGCAGGATAATGCGGAAAGCACGGCCCCCATCAATGCCAACATCATCGCAGCAAACGCAGTAAATGCCGCGACAGCCAAAGCAGGAGCTTCAAGAGCTGGTGGATCCAAAGTTGGAGCTCCCAGAGTAACCAATGCTCAACTACAGGAACATCAGGAAGTCGTAGCAGAGTCAAGAATACAACAACCCCTCTATGGGATGCCCTTAACCAACGAACAGAACATACCTTTTCCGGCCAAGCAACCGCTTCTAATAGTAGGTCAACCCTCACAACAACCGTCGGGGTCCCAAGGTGCACGGTTAGATCCACCAGAACCAGTAATACAGATCGTGGATGAGGAACAAACCATAGCCGCTTATGAGCAATTGCGGGCAGGAACACCAAATCAAGGGTCAAATCATTCCGCTCAGATGATGGCCGAACGGACAGAATTAAGGAAGAACCAGAAGGCATACGCAAATGTCGTGGTGATATTAGCACAAGAGAACCAAACACTCAAGGAAAGAATCATTCATAGCGCAGAGGTAGAAAACCAACGCGACGAAGCTAACTCCAAGTCTGTAGCACCTAATCAAGATAGAAGAATGGTAATCGCAAACGACCCGCTTCCATTGAACCGAAGAGGATCAAGGAGCAGCCAAAGATCAGACCCTGATTACAACCCCGAGAACTCGGACTACTACGACGGTACCACCCTCCTAAGAGAAAAATATACCATTCGTGAAGAGCACCAGATCGCAATGGAAAATCTACATGCTGAGATGCTGGCAGAAATCAAGGAGCTAAAGACTAGGCATGGAGGCGGAAGACTAGAGCAAGTGATGAAGGAAGCAAACACTACCCCGCTGACGCCACACTTGGCCAAGGCTTCCATACCGCATAAATGTTCGGTTCCTTCTTTCGATTGCTATGACGGATCAACTGATCCTGCGGCTCATCTTCGATATTATAATCGAATGATGGCCCGTTGGGATAACGAAGACTCCATACTGTGCAAATACTTCCCATCAAGTTTAAAAGGGTATGCGTTATCATGGTTCGATAACCTGCCATCAAACTCCATCGATTCCTACGACCAACTCACAGAAACATTTCTAGCAACATACATGTACAACAAGGTCGTCAACACCGGCATGGACAAGTTATTCTCGCTGGAGATGAAATACAAGGAGACCATCAGAGAATATACTGATAGATGGCACAATATTTGCCAAGCTATTGGCAACGTAGATCCCGTGGTTAGTATCAACTGCTACAAATGGGGGATGGACATGATGAATCCTTTGTTTGTTGAGATCCACGGGACCATCCCTACCACCGAAGGAGATCTATGGATAATCATAGAAAAGCATGCAAGGTTAGAAGAAATTCAGCGTGAAAATCCCAGATCTCATACTCAACGTCCCACACGCACAAATTCCATGGATCAAGCCAGCGGGTCCAAAAGAGGAATCACAAAAGAGCATCCCAACGCAGAAAGAAAAGAACGAAGGGATGATAGACGAAGAGATGATCGAAAATTTGAAGATCAAGTCTATACCAAGCTGAATACCAGTTATTCGCGCATACTGAGGGAGATCAGGGGGGGAGAACTTCGACTGGCCATGGTCCAAGGGAAAGCAGCCTCCTAGATCAGAAAAATCCAAGGAATACTGTGAATACCACTGTTTCAACGGTCATCAAACAGAAAAGTGCAAAAATCTCAAAATAATAATTCAAAAACTAATCGACGCAGGAGACCTGAAGCAATATATACGGAAGATTGATAACGAAGATAGAACCAAGAGAGGCAAGGAGGTTCAATTACCAGAAGGCAACCGCACCCTCAACACGATTTCATGTTCAGAGATTCAAGGACCATCCCTAACCGCCCATATTGGGAAGAGATTGAGAAAACAATTCGAAGATTATTGTGAGTTTTATAAGATCGACGGGAAATAGGTAAACGAGCACGAACAATGAATGGACGCGCCCATGACTTTCGATGCAGACGATGTGGAAGAAGACATGGAACACCATAATGATCCTCTAGTCCTCACACTCCCAATAGCAGGGTGCAATGTCAAGAAAATTCTCATCGATGGAGGAAGCTCAGTCAACGTCCTGTTCTATGACACGTTCAAACGTATGGAACTCAACGACGAGAAACTGTTGTCATCTTATTACACCATCTACAGATTCAACGGTGCAGCTACAAATCCCCTAGGGGACATTGTCTTACAAGTAGACGCAGGGCCCATGAAAGTGGACATTCGATTCAGCTTCGTAGACGCACCTTCACCTTACAACGCCATCATCGGAAGAAGATGGGTTCACAAGCTCAAGGGAGTAGCGGCAACCTGCCATCAATGTCTCAGATTCCCAACACCCCAGGGAGTCATGGAAATTAAAGGAGACCAAGTAACGGCGCGGGAATGTCAGACCTTACAGAATCAGATCAATAACGAGCGGGAAGAAAAACACCAGTCCCGAAGAGCCAAAAATAAGGAAATAACCATAGATACATATCTGGAAAAAATTTCCGGAAAAAGCCTTATGAACGTAAGCACCACTGGTGGTGTGCTTGGAAACGACACACAAAAGACTTGCAAGTATACAAGGCCAAGTTTTAGTATAGAGAGTAAGCAAGGGATCAGTCCACAGGGAGTGGGAGCATACAAGAAATTTTCCTAAGCTAGCAATGGAGACAAGGCACTATGGCAGTGAGCAGGGCAAAGTAATATGGCAATTGCAAAGAACCAAAACAGTTAACAAAGCAAAGATGACAAAACAGCATGGAACCAAGGTTGTGAGCCAAGGGCAGGGGTGAGTTTGTGCACTGATTTCAGTGCACAACAGCTACAAATTGCAAGAAATTAAACAAGCAAAACAGGTAAGGAGATAAACTAAACAGGAAGCAAAACAAGACTGAAATTGTAAGTGACTGAAATAAGGTATTGTGGTCTAAGCTAAGGCTTAGAGTCCACCTTTGTGTCCTAGCCAAACAATGTGATCCTAGGTTGAGTTGAATATCCTATGCATACATCTAGAATGGGAGGAAAACTAATTTGCTCACTAGTTTGCCCCTAGCATTGACTGTCTTTTGACAGAACAATCAATCACAGGCACTATGAGGATTAGTCTCTTCCCATTGCTCAATCAAAACAATGCACTAAGGCTCTAACCTAGCATTCCACTATCAGACAGTGCACTGAGGTTTCATCTAAACCTCAGCTGCAACAATTTAGCTCATGCTCAACATATTACATACACAAGCATTCATCATACAAGATAATTCAAACACACTAGACATGGTGAACAAATACAATTGAAATTACTGAATTTGAAATTAAACAAGAGGTAACAGTAGAGAGCACTGGCTAGTCCAGGCCTCTAAGGTGGTGCTCTGGCTAATCCAGGCATATTCAAAACATTACACCCTCACTTTCTATTTATAATCAGAGCACCCAATTAGGGTTTTTACACCAAACCCCCAAATTTAACAAAATTAGGGTTTATAGGAATTTGGGAAAAACTCACCATACCCTCTGAATTTGTCTCCCCTGTGCTCGACCCATGCTTCCTTTTCGTCCTCTCCTTCTTTTCCCATACTCTCTGATGCTCCTGTCGACTGATACTCAAACCCTAGCTCTCTTAGATTTATCTCATAGGTTGAATGAGATAGAGGTGAGAGAGATAAAGTTTAGAGTGATGGGTTTTGGTTTCTGGGGTGTCGGGTGAAGGTGGAAGTGGTGAAGCTCGAGGTGGAGGAAGAGAGCAGCTCTGCCATGGTCGGGGAAAGGGATTTGCAGGCTCTGCAAATTTTGGGAAGAAGGGGAAGAAGAGCTCGAGAGAAGAATGGGTTAGGGGTTGTTTGTTTTGGGGTATAAGGGTTCGGTTGCTAGGGTGTTGAGCGGAATCATCTGAAATTGATGCGCAGCGAGGAGATCCGTTGGATAATCACTTACTAATTAAATCGAACGGCACGATGTAAACAAGCTCTGAGCGACCGTTAGATTTAGTGATACAACAAACCTGACGGCACCATATGGGGTTAGGTGTTGTAGTGTTGGTCAGATGCATCGAAATCTGATGCACGATGACGCAGCGACCGTTGGATGATGGAATGGATCCAATCTTACTGTTAAGAAGGAAAACGGGTTTGGATATTGAATTTTGGGTTTAGGATATGGGTTTGGGTTTAGGAATTGATTTGGGATTAGGTAATCTTGAGCCCACTTCTTCTTTAAGAACAATTTCTTCCTTTTTAAGCCCATTTTCATCCTTGAGTCTTCCATACCGCGTTCTGCACTTTTTTCCGCTAGAGTTTCCTCCGGCTTTTTCCCGTGTCTTTGCTCTTTTCGCTCCGCTATTCATCCAAACTTTATTTGGTACCTAAAAATACAAAATTAATTAATAAAAAGATTTATTCTTGAAAACAATGAAAATACAGAATATGGGTTAAAATGGAGAATTAGAGCACAAAAGATGAGTTAAATGCCAAGAAAAATATATATAAATATGCACTTTTTAGCACTCATCAAATACCCCCAAACCTGAATTTTACTTGTCCTCAAGTAAAACAAAACTAAGGAAATCCTACCTATACCACTGTCGCTGGTCTCTCGAATGCATTTAGCATATGCACTAAGCCTTTTAAACCACTAAGTGTCCCTAGTGGACGAGTTGAAGTCTCATGAAGGTTTGCTTAGAACGTACCTACAAAGTTCTAGGTCAAAATATAAGCTCAGATTCCATCAAATGTGACATGTGCAAGTCAGTTAAGCTCACAGCAAAATGGAGATGTCAATCTAGCTATCAAGGCACGATCCTAGCACTGATAACAAAAAAAGACATGTGATAAGAGTGTAAAGTGTATCTACACATGTGTAAAGAAAGATTGGATGTTATGACTACTAATCACCAAGAGATAGTTTCTCAGGCTAAGAACCAAGGTCGAAATCTAGCTAGCTGTCCGGACTTTACGAGAATTGTGAATGAGTTGGAGGTATTTCACAATTACTCGCGTTGTACATCAATGGCATACACCCTCCTTGCTTATTACAATGAAACAACAAAAGATGACTCTTTACATGACTCTTATTTACATTGACTACTCTCTTTTATTTTTGGAACAAGAGAGGATGGAATTGATAAATACTTGATTGATTTTTTCATTTTTTTTTCATTCTTTTTTTTCATTCTTTTTTTTTTTTTTTGATAAAGAAATACTTTTGATACATATACAAAAGGAAACAAAAGATTACATGACACTTTGCAAGAGGTAGCCCTTTTTGATGCACCCAGTTAAATTCGATGGTTGTCTTTCTTAATGTAACCTCCACCTTCTATCCCAACCAACCAAAGAACAAGCTAGTCAAGTTTCGTTCAGTATTCTAAAGTGATTGGCAATCGTGACTTCCTATCAAACACCTTGAAGATCGAGGCTATACATGTATTGGTAGATCGTGCGCGTGCAAATTTCTTATCACTATGTGAATTGTGCTAGAATCAGGGTGCCTAAATATCTAGACTAAGACTCCTAATAATTACATATTTGCACAAGAGTCAACATTTCAAGGTAAATGAGCTCCATTTTTATGTTTTTTTTCAATTTTTAATTTTTTATTTTCATTTTTCATTTTTTTCAAAAAGAAGGAGTTCTTGTTTTCAGTTATGGCATATTATCAAAGTATATACTTTTCACCCCCAAACCTAAACTAAACATTGTCCTCAATGTTTCAAAATATGAACAAAATTATAATACAACATATGAAGAGGATCATGTTGAGTAGAGAAAAAGGAAAGAGAATACCCGATTTCGGCGAAAGCAATATTAGAACTCCGTTATTCAAGGCAAGAATCCAACATATGTCAGCCGAGATCATATTGGATTAGCAAAATATATACAAAAGGAACAAAAAGGTTTTTAAGAAATTTTATCTACTGGATTATGTACAAAAAATTCACCATACACTAACAATCTAAAGAGTTGAGGATCAACCCAAAAGACAAAGTGTAGAGGTTTCAACAGCTTCACACAATAATAATATGATAGGCATGCAAGTGAAGCTGTGAAACAAAATGAGATACCCCCAAACCTGGATTTTTCAACAGATAAAATTTTGGATACAAAATCTCGCAGTTTTTGGGGTTCATCATGCACAAGGTCTAATTCGAAATGAACTTTGCTAGGGACGGGTACACATGCTAATTCCAACTGTGGTTCCTCAAAGATATTATACTTAGATGCAAAATAGTCCAAAAGGACTTGGGAAGCACACAGTTCCAAACCTAGATTAGGGACTCTCAGAAAAATTGGTTTGACAATATGGGTACAAACCAAATCTAGGTTGGGTGGAAGGCCATCAGATTGTGACTTATGTAGGACGATAGGCACATCATTATTAATCACATCAACATCTCCTAAGTCTTCTACACGTGTCACAACATGCTCACAATCATCAAACAAATTGGCAAGATCACAATCAGAGTCATCAACATCATCAACAGATTTATTCTCATGCATCGGCAAATCAGGAGAAATATCACAATGTGACCTAGGTAGAGAATCAGACACATCAAATATATTTTCATGCATATTAGTGTCTACAGAAGATTCAACTATTCCTATGTCATGCTCATCTTCACAGAATAATTGTACGAATCCCATGTCAATATCAAAATCATATGAATTACAATGAGTATTAGAAAAAACAATATTCATGAAGGTCGAGGGCGAGAAGCCGTATGTTATTGAACCAACAGGTTCCACAATATTTTCATGTTCTTCTAACATATCATCATAATCATCATAATCATCATCATGGTAGCATGCATATTGGTCCTCATTAAAAGTGGTGGTGTCGTTAGTCGATTCATGTTCCTCTAAATTAGGTTCATATTCAACATCATTTACATGAATGGGACTAGACACTTCATTAGGGACAACATACATTTCCTCATGAATTTCCTCCTTTTGTAGGTGAAGCAAAATCTGATCTAAATATGCCTGAATTCGTGATGTAGATCTATCGAAGTTTTGCTCACTAAGTCTGAAAGCTTCTGTGGTGGAGTCTAAATTCATGGGAGTACAAAATTCTTCATGTTCAAATTGTGGTGAATGGTACATGTATGCATGGTCATTAGGGTCTATAAATGATTGATCGCAACCCTCAAAGGATTGATTACGGTCCCAATGACTACCATTCTCACAATTTATGGGCATTTCATACCTTGGATTTTCTCTAGATTGCCTAAAATTATGCAAAATATGACAATTCTCAACAGGGTGGTCTAAACTACCACATGCAGGACATGCATAGATTTTAGGTTGCCTAAGAAAATTAGATGTGACAGATTCCTCATGTGATTGCATTTCTAAAGCTGCGATTCGAGCTTCTAATTGATCGATCAGTGATGATTGTGTGAGTGAGGCACTAGCAAAATGTTCATTTTCACGTTGTGGCGAATGATGCATGTATGAATAGTCATTAGGGTTCATGTATTGCGGCTCGGGACTTTGAAAATGTCCATAATAATTCCTATGACTATTGACATCATGGTCTATGGGAGGTGCATAACGTGAAGTTTGTCCACACGCAAGTTCTCTAAGGGATTTGTTGTATTCCCCAACTGTAGAAAAAGATCTATACATGATTGGGCTCAAAACTAACATGACAACAAATGCAACTAAGGGTGAAAATGCAACTAACAGTTGAAACTGAAATTTAACAGGACAATTAACAGTGCAAGAACAATTGAAATTAGGCTAACCCAAATTGGGTGGAAACTTGGCTAGTCCAAGAACAGTTTTTACATCTCACATCACTTCCCTTTTATAGCTTACAAAATATCCAAATTTTCAGAAACCCTAAATTGGAAACCCTAATTTTTAAATTGGAAATTAAACTCACTCTCTGATGCAAATAGCCTCGACCCATGCTTGTACTTCTCCTCCTCTGCTAATCCTTTACTCGAACGCTGCTCCAATTTCCTTCTTCTCTCCACTGTGAAACCCTAGCTATGTTTGTCTTCTTGGTAGCATCAAAAATTAATGCTAAGAACAAGACAGACACGACTAGGGAAGAGGTAGGTGATGGTGGTGGCGTCCTTGTGGTCGTGGTGGAGATGGAGACGGCGGAGCAGACATGGCAGGGTCTGCCATGGTCGGGGGAAGAGAAGAAATTTGGGGGAAATGAGTTTTGGGGAAGAAGAAGGTGGGTGTTTGTTTTGGGTCGATGGGTTTGATGCTTAGGGTGTTGAGCGGGTTCATCAAACTTTGATGTTTGGCGAGCTGAGATGTTGGATCATTGGATCTGAGTGGAATCGAACGGATAGATGGAAGGATGTGTGAATCGACCGTCGGATTCTGAGGTGCAACGAAGTTAACGGCACCAGATGGAGTTAGGTACTGTAGTGTAAGGCGGAATCATCGGGATTTGATGCACAGGCATAGGAACGACCGTTGGATTCAACTACCATCTAATCTGAAGGCTTGGAATTTCAGCGCTGTGGTGCTTGGCAGAGACTTCCGATTTTGATGATCTATGAAGGAGCGACCGTCGGATGCTCCTGAGAACTGATCTGATGGCTGAGAACGGAGGCGCTTTTGTGTGTAGAAAATGAGGTTGTGCGCACCATTCTTCGCGGCTTCCTTGCGTAATTTCTCCCGGCTTTTCACTACTTTTCTGCTCTTTTCGCTCCGCGACTCATCCGAACTTTATTTATTACCTAAAAATGCAAAATTAATTAATAAAAATATTTATTCTTGAAAACAATGAAAATACAGAATATGGGGTAAAATGTAGAATTACTGCACAAAAGATGAGTTAAAATGCCAACAAAAAGGGATAAAAATATACAATATTTGGCACTCATCAAATACCCCCAAACCTGAATTTTACTTGTCCTCAAGTAAAACAGAACTAAGGAAATCCTAACTATACCACTGTCGCTGGTCTCTCGAATGCATTTAGCGTATGCACTAAGCCTTTTAAACCACTAAGTGTCCCTAGTGGACGAGTTGAAGTCTCGTGAAGGTTTGCTTAGAACGTACCTACAAAGTTCTAGGTCAAAATATAAGCTCAGATTCCATCAAATGTGACATGTGCAAGTCAGTTAAGCTCACAGCAAAATGGAGATGTCAATCTAGCTATCAAGGCACGATCCTAGCACTGATAACAAAAAAAAGACATGTGATAAGAGTGTAAAGTGTATCTACACATGTGTAAAGAAAGATTGGATGTTATGACTACTAATCACCAAGAGATAGTTTCTCAGGCTAAGAACCAAGGTCGAAATCTAGCTAGCTGTCCGGACTTTACGAGAATTGTGAATGAGTTGGAGGTATTTCACAATTACTCGCGTTGTACATCAATGGCATACACCCTTCCTTGCTTATTACAATGAAACAACAAAATGACTATTTACATGACTCTTATTTACATTGACTACTCTCTTTTATTTTTGGAACAAGAGAGGATGGAATTGAAAAATACTTGATTGATTTTTTCATTTTTTTTTTTTTTTTTTGATTTTTTTGATTTTATTTTTGAAAAGGAAACACTTTTGATACATATACAAAAGGAAACAAAAGATTACATGACACTTTGCAAGAGGTAGCCCTTTTTGATGCACCCAGTTAAATTCGATGGTTGTCTTTCTTAATGTAACCTCCACCTTCTATCCCAACCAACCAAAGAACAAGCTAGTCAAGTTTCGTTCAGTATTCTAAAGTGATTGGAAATCGTGACTTCCTATCAAACACCTTGAAGATCGAGGCTATACATGTATTGGTAGATCGTGCGCGTGCAAATTTCTTATCACTATGTGAATTGTGCTAGAATCAGGGTGCCTAAATATCTAGACTAAGACTCCTAAAAATTACATATTTGCACAAGAGTCAACATTTCAAGGTAAATGAGCTCCATTTTTATGTTTTTTTCAATTTTTTATTTTTTATTTTGATTTTTTCATTTTTTTCAAAAAGAAGGAGTTCTTGTTTTCAATTATGGCATATTATCAAAGTATCTACTTTTCACCCCCAAACCTAAACTAAACATTGTCCTCAATGTTTCAAAATATGAACAAAATTATAATACAACATATGAAGAGGATCATGTTGAGTAGAGAAAAAGGAAAGAGAATACCCGATCTCGGCGAAAGCAATATTAGAAATCCGTTATTCAAGGCAAGAATCCAACATATGTCAGCCGAGATCATATTGGATTAGCAAAATATATACAAAAGGAGCAAAAGGGTTTTAAGAAATTTTATCTACTGGATTATATACAAAAATTCACCATACACTAACAATCTAAAGAGTTGAGGATCAACCCAAAAGACAAAGTGTAGAGGTTTCAACAGCTTCATACAATAATAATATGATAGGCATGCAAGTGAAGCTGTGAAACAAAATGAGCTACCCCCAAACCTGGATTTTTCAACAGATAAAATTTTGGATACAAAATCTCGCAGTTTTTGGGGTTCATCATGCACAAGGTCTAATTCGAAATGAACTTTGCTAGGGACGGGTACACATGCTAATTCCAACTGTGGTTCCTCAAAGATATTATACTTAGATGCAAAATAGTCCAAGAGGACTTGAGAGGCACAAAGTTCCAGGCCTAGATTAGGTATTCTCATGAAAATTGGTTTGACAATATTGTGACAAACTAAATCTAGGTAGGATGCAAGGCTATCAGATTGTGACTTAGGAAAGAAAGTGACATCTAAGCGTCTCACATGCATGAGATCAAGAGTATCAATATTATCAGTCACATCAGCATTATCTAAGTCACACTCAAGATGTGTAGCATGCTCATCATCACAAAAAATTTGCACAAGTCCTAATTCAGAATCATGGTTATCCAATATATTCAAATTATCATCAACAAAAGCAATATATTGTGGCTTAAGTATGGAATCAGACACATCAACTATGTTTTCATGCATAGGATCATTAGTGTCAACAGAAGATTTACCTAAGTCATGTTCTTCACAGGATAATTGCACAATATCTAAATCAGTATCAACATCACATGCATATGAAATACTAGAAGAAATATCATTCATGAAGGTCGGGGCAGAAAAGCCTAATGTATTTGAAACCAAAGGTTCCACAACATTTTCAGCATAGACATGTTCTTCTAATATAACATCATCATAATCATCATCATCACAAATACATGAAGATCCTACTTTGTCAAGACCATTAGTGTTTTTCGTCCATACATCTGCCTCTAAAATAGGTGAATATGGATTGACATTTTCAGCAATAGGGTATGAAACACTATATCCAGAATTAAGCTCATTGGGAAAATCAACATCTGACTCATGGTGATTACCCATATCATGTGGCATGGTCCTAGTTTCCCTATAGGTTTCCCACTGATGGGTTTTCTCTGCAACTTCAGCTAGAAATAACCATGGATCGTCCACAGTTTTATCAATGAATTCACCATTACACATAGATTCAACCAAGGCTCGAGACTTAAAGTCTAGTCCCTCATAAAGAATGGCGACCAGTCTCCACTTCTCGAGGCCATGATGAGGACACTCAAACAACAAATCATTAAATCGTTCAAAATAATGAAAAAGTGTTTCTCCATCTAACTGGACAAAACAATTAATACTTCGACGAATAGAGATGGTCCTATGATGTGGAAAGAACTTTCCGACAAATTGATTTGTGAGTTGGTCCCAAGTGGTGATTGACTGCGGTCTCAGATTGTAAAACCATGTTTTAGCCCTTTCCTTTAAAGAAAATGTAAACAAGCGCAATTTCAAAGAGTCTTCAGATATATGGTCAGGTTGTAAAGCCCGGACAATTTGTTCAAACTCTCTTACATGGTTATAGGGATTCTCAGAATCGAACCCTCGAAATATAGGAAGTATTTGTATCATACTTGCGTTTAGTTCAAATGGGCCATCAGTCTGGGGTAAGACGATACATGATAACTGACTTATTATGTTAGGGTACATGTATTCATGGAGACTACGGAGTTTATTCACACACTCGCCCATTTTTTCAAAAAATTTGGTTTTAATGGGTTTTGAAAATTTGGTTTGAAAGGGTTTTGAAAAGAAAATTTGGTTTTGCTTGGGATAAAATTTTGGTTTTTAAAGAGGGAGAAAAGTTTTGGTTTTTGAAATAAGGAGCAAA